>NW_009705334.1:0-34724 GCF_000703405.1 Apaloderma vittatum
AGGATCGGGGCCGGTCCGAGGCTGCGAACTTGGGGGCCGGGCTCTGGAGCGAAGCGCTCTCCCGTCCGTCCTTCTCCCTCTCTGGCCGCGGCGCTGGCGCTCCGCTCCGGGCAGCGCAGGGATGCTCCCAAAAAGTGTTTCCCTGCTCCTGCGGGCGCATCCCTGAGCCGATGCAGCGCTGTCAGGCGTATCAGTAATTGTGCCTTAATGCACAGCTTATGGTAATACGTCTTCTGTGACTGTTTGGTGTTTTTTTTTTTCTTTTTTATCGGTTTTTTTTTGTGACCGGCTGGATTATTGACCCTCTGCACAGAAATGCCAGACCTGCCTCGAACTGTAAAAGAGCAGAAAGAGTTTTGCTTTCCCGAGCAAGGCTTCGGGGTTGTTTGAAGGCGTTTTTTAACAATTCCCATTGCTGCTGGGAAGACGGTGATTTCTGCAGTCCCAGGGAACAATTATACGCAGTTGTGAACCGAGCAAAATAGACTTGGCGTGGAGGGTAGACGAACCTCCTGCCATCTCTAGATTATTATCATTATTGTTATTGTAGCCCAGCGGGAGCCAGGCTGTGTGTTTCTTTTTCTCCTTTGGTTTCTTTTTAATTTTTTTATTTATGTGGAGGGGGGGTGGGGTGTGAGAATGTGGAGATTGTGCTTCAATGCATTTTCAGCACCAGGGCTCCGAAGTAATTTTCTTACTGAGCTGTGCTGTGAAAGGCTTTTGTATCTGGAGGTGGAAACTTGCAACTGGGAGTGAGAAAGAGGGGCTGGCACGGGGGCTTTGTGGCTGAGCCACCTCATTAGATGTAGGTTAGAGTCTTAGCACTGCCTGGTAGAATTGGGTTTGCTTGTTCCTTAAAAAAGCAAAACTGAGGTTTAAGTTGTACCTAGTTCTCCCACCTAACTTTGCCAGAGCAGAGAAGAACTTACTCAGCTTGTTCTCACAGTATAACTTCAATTTTGTAGCTTTTCTGGATAACCTGCTGTGGTTGGGTGATGGGCTTAATGATCTAATGGGTGTTTTCTGGCTGTAGCTTCTTCCATCCTAGGAAAACGTAAGGATTTTTATGATCTATGACCTGGGGAGACTGCTACGCGCTGAGAACGTTCCCTGCTCCACTTTGTGTATCCCCTGGTTCAGCTGAAGACTCAAAGAGCTGGGGGAGGTGTGCACACATGCGGTCGTTAGGAATCCGTGTTTTACAAGCTGTGGCTGATTAGTGATCAGTGTGAGCTGTTTGTGGCGCGCCACCTCGCAACTCCTCCTCTTCAGGTGAGCCGGGGACTGCCCACACCCAGCTGTTGCTGTTCAGTTAAATCTGCTCTCTTCAACCATCCTTCTCAAGAGCGATGGGGACAGGAAGAATTGGAGGGCTTAGGTCTCTCTAAACATGCTTTGAAGAAGAATTGCAAGGATCTGGAGTCCTGTCTCCTAGACCTAATCCTAGAACTGCCTGTGTCTTTCTCACAGTAAGTTCTCGTCCCGCTTTGGGTCTTTTGCCACCTCCAGCAAGCGGCACTCCCCAAAGTGATGGTTCTTTGCGCCTTCAGACAGCCTGGCGGTTGGGAAACGCATCAGAGCGCTCCTCGGCGCTGAGTGGCCTTCTTGACTTGCCTAGATCTACTTGTGTTGAGTAATTCTGAGAGCTGTGAAGTGCTTCTGTCACGTGAGGCTTTGTTGTGGGGCACCACAGATATATTCGGCTTCTCGGCTAATGCAGTACAGAGCTTCTTCTGAACAACTTCTGAAGCCTCATGGTGTTCTCTCCCACCTTTGCTGTTGGCTTGAGGCTCGTTCTTGGCTTTTTTTGGATGGATTTAGACCAATGAAATGTGGGACCTCTCCACAGCGTTGTTACAGATGAGTGCTGAAATCCTAGGTCCTGCTTCCTCTTCTCCCATCTGCAAAATGTAAAGGAAAATACTGCTGCTTGTTTAAAAAACAAACCCCCAAGTCGCCTAAGTGACCTGACTCACTGAACTACTCTTAAAATACTTTTATAGCTCGAGTGGCTGTATGACCTCGTGCGGCTCGTGTTGGCAGATTGTAGCTTTCGTGACCTTGTCTCTGTAATTAGGGCTGTAGGAAGGAGCCGTGGGATCTCTGCGCTCGTACTGGTAGCGTGAGAAACCAGTGGCTGAGAATTCTTTGAGAATTTTAAATTTTTTTTTGCTTTCTGGGTTGCAGTAGGTGAAGTTTAGGTGCGTACCCTCACAAGTCTGGGGACTTGCTGCCTTCCGTGGTTGTTCCTCTTCTTCTGACTTGCTTGTTTCTCTCTAAATAATTACCAGAACTGAAAACTTGGGGTTTTTTAGACCCGATTTGCCAGTCAGGTAGCAGTTGTATTTGAGGGTAGTGAATTGTTATTTAAGTTCAGGAGTTTTCTAGAAGGAGTTTTCAGCAAAGGATTGTTTTGGTACCATTGATCATGACTTGTAACCCTGTATAAACCTGCAGATAGACTTGTTGTCTGTGTTTGGAGTTAAAAGCTCTGTTTCCTGTTGCTTCCTGTGGTCATTCAGAGAAAAAATGTTATCTGTGTTCACTCCATCGCTGACCAATAACTCAAGATCTTGTGCAGGACTGTAAAAGTTTGTGCTACCCTATTCAGTGCTTTACTCCTCTGAGCTCAACAAAACCAGAGAGGGAAGAAGACAAAGAGGAAAAGACATGCATGAGTCTTGAAATGAGTGATTAAATAGGACATTAGTCAGGAATTGAAATGTGACATGGAAAAACTTAAATATGTAGTGAGAGCTAGAGTGAGAGGGGAAGATTAAAAAAAAACAACCCCACCATGCAAGACAGAGCTTGGCTGCTGTTGTCTCAGAGGCGTTCTCCAGTCCAAGCCTTTTAAACCCTGCAGACTTACTTTTGGGCTTTCTCTAGCCCTGGTTAACCCCTCAGGAGTGTGTCGTTCATCCCGTGCCCCAGAGGGGAAAGAAAAGTGTCTCCCTTTGCACCTGGCTAGTGTGACTTTGGAAGGACTTCCCTCCTTTCCCTCTAAACCTTGCAGACCCAAGGAGCAAAGACGAAGCTGGAATCTCAATTTGCTTTGGCTCTTGTTTATTTTTTTTTTTTGAGTGGCTTTCTGCCTGGTTCCATGCCTCCCTCCACATTTGCACAGTGCTTTACTCCTGATGGTAGGGAGGTGGAGAAAGCCAAGGAGGAGAGGCAAGGGTGCTGGAAGGAGGAAAGCCTTGTCTGCTCCGTGGAGCTTTGTGTTGTTTAGTTGCCCTGCATGCTGTTTAATAGCTGCTTAGTCCCCTGGATTTAGTGAAACAAATACAGAAGCTGCTAAGCAAGTAGAAATGAAGAGAAACCTCTCTAAGCTGGCGATGCGACTGCAGCTTCCCTGTAATACCAGGCAAGCCTGATGCTGCTGATTTCATTAAAAGCACCATTCGGGGCCTCAAAGCAGGATTTAATACCTGCTATATATATATTTTTTAAATATGCTGACCTTATCTGTTAAGCCTGTAATATTTGTTGCAATGAAGAGCAGCTGCTGCATAAATACATACACAACATCAGCTGCCAATTCGGAAAGCTGTGCTGGGACTCTGACTCGTTTGAAGAGGGGGGGTTGCTGGTAAAAGGCAGGTGGCAGGATGTTTATTTTGCACCTTGTTAATTGCTTGTTTTTTCCCTGCTGTAATTGGCTTCCTAATGGGGGCAGAACGAGCTTGGTTTTGCACACAAAGCCTCATTAGTGACAACCGACAGAAAGGATTTGGAGGGTGGGATTTGTCTGAAATATGTGTGTATGTGTGTATATATATTGAGTAACAGATGTCTCTGTGTGTGTCCAAAAAGGCGAATGTTTTTCGTAAAACGGTTTAATGTGTCCTTGTGTTAGATGTAAAGATCACTGCCGATTACTTGAGCAGGGGGCAGAGACTTGATATGGAAGTTTTGGTGGGGCAGAGACTTTATTCTGCTCCACCAGACAGGAGTTGGGGGGCTGGCGTGGTGCGATGCGCTTGGGACTGGTGGCGTCAGTGCATTCATAAAGATGTCTTTAATGCTGTCTCTCATGATGCTACTGCTGATGAACTGGGAGGAGATGGAGAGCAGTGGTGGTGTTTATGAGTTTTCCAAGGTTTGTGGAGCACATTCGTGCCATTCCAGGTGTCCTCTCATCGGCACTGAGAAGTTTTCGTGGTGCTCTGGGTTGCGCTCAGAAGCGAGAGCCAAGGTGCTCTTCTGGCGAGGCGAGGGTGCTCCACAAAGGCAGTTCTTGTTTTAAGGATGACTTTTCTTTACATGGTGTGACGTTCCTTGGTGTAGGAGACTGGTCTAAGAGTTGTCCGTTGATGGTCTGATTATCAGACAGAATTTTAGAGCTGTTTGGTTTAATATGTTATTGTACTTGTAGAGATTGCTGTTGGTGGCAGGTGAGTGCAGTCTTATGTGTATATGTGTGTGTACATCTACATGCATGTAAAATTAATAATAAAAAGGTAAGATAGCCTTTCATGGAAATAGCTTATCATCCTTAACTTCCCCTACTGTCCCCCTATCTTATTTTTATTTTTTAAAGCATTGAAATGGGATTGGGAAACACACCTGTCTACTTCCTCACTTTCCTGCTTCCTCCAGTGTCAGTATTTAACTAATTTAGGACTGGTTTTATCTGTCATGTTTGTTCTTGGTAAGGTCACTTGGAGGCAAGAGTATAATGTTTGCCAGTCTTGATGTATTTTATAAGAACAAAGCCTTTATTATATGAATATATCGCAGCCTAATTGACTGTTTCGTGTTGTAGGGGGAGAGTAATATCCCGAGGCAGCGTTTTAATCAGAAAGATCCCAGGATCTGCCCATCAGCTCTGCTCTTCCATGCAAGCATCCTCACTTTGTCCTCAGATGACAAAATAATCCCCTTTCCTTGAGATAATGCTTCTCGTTCGTGCAGAATCTTTCCTTCCAGAGTAAAGGATGAGGAAGCGAAGTTGAGGATGAGAGGCCAGGACTTGCCAGTTATTAGTGCTTGAAGGGAGGAGCCCCAAGGTGGCGTTCTTCCATGGGGAGAGCAGTATGTGCCTTCCTGTTGAGCTCTTGGATGTGCTTTTGTCTCTTGTGGACTTCCTGGCTTTGGCTGGGAACATTTTTTTTTTTTTTTCTCTGGATGTATGGGCAGGTCCTCTCCCGTCAAGATTTCTCTCTCTTTAAAGAGACTGCAGCAAGCCAATCCGAGCATCTTCTGAGTCTCTGGACTCATGAAAAGGAATGGGAGGGTCTTCTAGCTTATTTTTGAAGTCTTACCTCTGAGGCTCTCATGAGTGATGACAGATGTATTCGGAACAAAGGCTCTGCTGAAGGCTGTCTTTTGGGGATGCCTTAAACTGTTTAAACTTGATGCTTGGGCTTTTCCTTCCATCTGTCTTCTGGCTGGTCATGCATCTTGCAAGACTTCATGGGAGCAGGAATAAAAGGTGGTTGGTATAAGTAGGAGCAAAGATCTGTCTTGTTGAGTTTCTGACAGCGGCCACTAGTGGCTCCCTGATGTTACCTGAAAGCCGACATAATCAGAACCACAGCTTGGGCATCTCAGCCTGTGGTGTCCAAATTAAGGTGCTGTATGGGAGCTGGGTGTCCTAAACCAGCCCCAAATCTGCCCCTGCCGTGTGCTGCATCCTGGTGAAAGGCAACTATTTCTGGGAAAGTCCCTGTCGGCGTGTGGAGCCTCAGACCTCCCAGTGTACAGGGCTTCCAGCGTGGGGAGGAGGATGGAGTGGATGCGTGGGACGTCGCGTTGTCACTCAGATGAGCGAGCTGCCGCGCACCTCTCGCCGTGCCTTCCGCAGGGAACTTTGTTTATTGAGCTGCGGTTTTTAAAATTAAAGCCAGCCAAATGTTTCATGAAATATTAAGCAGCACTGCTTTAGCGTCTCTCGTCAGATTAAGTATGTCGCTTTGTGTGTCCTTAGGGTGATGGAGCCAATCAGCTCGGTTGCTCTCTCACCTTAAGGATGCATTAAGGTGACATGCTTCATCTCACGAGGGATGCTGAAGCTATCACGCTGCAGAACTGGTAACCGTAGGGGTCCTGCGCTGTGACTGTGGATTCTCAAATGAAATCTTGCAGAAGCAATACAGCTTGCTTTGTACGAGAGAATTCCTTTTTGTTAGAGAAGCACTTCTGGAAAAAAAAAAAATCGAGGTAATACAGTGGTAGATGCATACACAGTGACTGCTCTGCGGGAAAGAAAGAAATTACGGCGTGTTTTGTGTGAAAGACCAAGAACTGTTATGTTTCAGTGGGTACACGGGGAGAAGCCTCTACATTGCTCAAACATTCTTAGTGAAAATGGATTTGGAAGCTTTTTTGCTTGCAGGGGTATCTCTTTCTTTCCTTCAAGAGCCAGTTGGAGCTTTTTAATCAGAACTCAGTGATGCTGGAGGAGCCGACCGTCGGGAGGCTGTGGGGTGTAGTTGCCGTAGGACCAGAAAGCTGCAGGAGGGTCTCAAGCTTGCTACAGAGAAACCCTGAAGCTTGCACGCAGGTGGACACGTGTTGGAGCTGGGACCGAGTTTCCATCATCTCTTGCCTCTACCCAGTAGTTGTATCAGTCTTCAGTGCGTCTGTAGTACTTGGATTGAATAGTTACGAAGTTTTAACAAACTCAGGATCCAAAACCAACTTGACTTGTGGATGTCCTGGCTGTTTTCAGTTGTGTTGCTTCTTTAAGCTCCATAAGTAACGGCACGTGTGGTGCGTCGCTCTTGCATTCCCACTGCGCGCAGCTAAATTGCGTGCGAGTAAGCTTAAGGAGCCTGTTCTGAAGGGCAGCGGTTCCTTTGTCTGATCTGATAACGCTGCTGCTGCTTTGCTTGGTGGTAGTGTGAGGGAAAAATAAAGTAAAGCCTTCAGCAGATGACCTGATCAGAGAAGGTTGTCTGTAGTGATTGATACGTCCTCTCGGAACAATAGACTGCTCGAGCTGTGCCCGGGGACTGGTGGGTTTTTGGTTGGGGCTTTGTATTCCTTTTTTGGCTTAAGTAAAAAGAACAGCGAGATCAAGGTTGCAGTTTTGTTTGCAGCTGCCTGATCTAAAAGGGTACTTGGCTTTGGGGAGAGCAGAGGTATCTACAATTATTTGGAGAGTGCTTTTCCCACCTCCTTTAGGGTATGTGGAGTGTTTTGAGGATCTCGGTGTTATTTTGATGCCCTCCGTTGGCTCTCTCCCAGGCAGGCATAAACCAAAGGCATCTTTCACCTTTGCACTCCCCGGCCTGATGAGCTGCACGCTGAGCGAGGGGACTTGGGTTTTCGTCCCTGGGATGTTCCCCCAGCTGGGGCTTGTTCCCTGCAGGCTTCTTGTATGACCTTGTCAAGCTGCTTCACTTCTTTATTTTTTTTTTAATGACATTTGCCATTCTCAGTAGAGAAGCTAAAAAGCTTAATATTAAGAAACTGTTTGTACTCTGTAAAAGATAGATTTTTCCTGTTTGTGTTGAGAAATCTCTGAAGACGAGTGTGCGTGGATTCTGCTTAGATCTGTAATGACTGAATTGTGTTTTTTTTCGGTAATATGGGTGGATGTTAGCTGTGAGCAGTGTTACACAAACGTTGCTGCCTGTCTGTGTCGGGGCCGTAGGTGCGTTCGGATGTATTAGCATTTCTGCCCTCCAGTGCCGGAAGGGAGCCTACAGGGAGGCTGGAGAGGGGCTTTTTACAAGAGTGTCCAGCAGTAGGACAAGGGGAAATTGATTTACGTTAAAGGAGAATAGATTTAGATTAGATTTCAGGAAAAATTCAGTACGAGGGTGGCCAGACTCTGGAATACATTGCCCAGAGGTGCTGTGGCTGCCCCCTCCCTGGAGGTATTCAAGGCCAGGTTGGATGAGGCATTGAGCAACCTGGGCTGGTTAAGGGCATCCCTGCCCATGGCAGAGAGCTTGGATTAGATGATCTCCAAGGTCGCTTCCAACCTAGGCCATTCTATGTATTTTTTTTCTGCTTCTCTATTGAGCTACAGCCCCAGCCTGTGGGGTCAGTTTAAAGAAGAGGTGTTCTATCTTCTTAAAATCCATCCTGAACACATGCACTTCCCTTCTCCCCTGCAGAACAAAATGGTGTGTGGGTGAAAGGATGGTTCCCCCCACACGAGTATGTATGCAGCCACTTTATGGATGGAGGAAGGGTTTGTGGAGCATGGAAGAGCTCTTTTTGCTCTAAAGTGCCAGCTCGATGCCCTCTTTGAAGCATTCCTAGCCTAGTGGTCGTGGGCAAGGGCTGTGCTGCAGTGGCTCTGCCTTTGCTGCTGCTGCTTCGATGTTCTGCCTTTGCCAGAGAGAACCAGGACATGTGGAGAAAAGGACTTTTTTTATCACACACACGTGGAAACTTCCTACCTGAAGAACAGATAATAGGATGCCTTTACACCAGAGAGCAAGAACTGCCCAGAAGATCCTGCTTCCCTGCTAGAGGTGAGGACACACACTCAGAAGGAAAGAGGAGGATTTTTTTTCGTCTAGATGCAGTGGTAGGCGTGAGAAACATTTGTTTTCTCAAAGTCGACTGTGATCTCTTGCTGTTCTATTGGGGTTTTGTGTTTCCTTGCTCTCTCTCAGAGTAAATGACCATTTCATTTTGGCAGTGCCCTACTGTTTAGATTAAGGTCAGGGCCAGTTCGTTGTGGACCTGTTTAGCATCAGTTTTATGGTTTGCCTTCATTCCTGTTCTGCTCTGGGATTGTCATTGCAGTTCCTTTTGGGTATCCTCTTTGCTGTCAACTGGCCTGACTCCTAGGATTTGAAAAGCTGTTTGGGGATTCCTCTGGGAGCCCAAGGGAGTTACTGGAAAGAAGTCAAATTCTCATAAGTTCCTGAGAAAGCTGTCAGAAGCCTTGTGGCTGCTGGGTTATTGCCAAGTCCTTGATTCATGGGACTCATGATGAACCATTGCAAGACAATAATGGTTTCAGGTTCCTTTATACTGGATTATGCAAGAGGAACTAGTTCTAGACCATTGTTTTTACCAATGTAATAACTAACACACAGGATTCTCTGTATCAAAGGATTTACAGTTTAATAAGCCCCGTTTTCTGTTGGTCTCCCCCCCCGCCTCCCCGAGTTCTTTCTCCAAGGACCCAGTTTACCTCTTGCAGGTTCATTCCAGCCAAGATTCATGCCAGGTCAGGCTCCTTTTGGCAACTGGAAGCCGCCCTGTTTACTGCGCGTGGCGCTGATATCGATGCCGAGCGCTGCTGTGGATGGAGCTGATTGTCCTTTACTGCTGCAGAAGTCGTGTTTTACAGTGAGGAAAATGGTTCTCATGACCCCTCCTCATGGTATTTCTGTAGTTTGTATAATTATATGCGTGCATATGCCTACAGGGTGTGTGTATTAACCTTGCCTTTGCCTGTTAGTGACTTGTTCTGTTGGGCAGGCTTTTGTGTAAGTTGTGAATTGCTCTGACCCTTTGTACTCTCCCCCTCATCCTCAAGGTGTTTACTCCTTTATCAACATTTTGTTGCTCCTTTATCTGCCTCTGCAAGTGAAGGGGGCAAAAATCAGAACTAGCTGCTTTGCCTTATGGAGTTTTGTTTCTTGTTGCTGCTGGTTCACGGCTTTGTCTTGCTTTGTGGCGAACAGTGTTTGATAGACAAACTTTGAGTAGCTGGTGGCAGAGTTTTCATCTCCCCAGGGAAGGTGGTACTCCACCCAAAGAGCTTTCATTCTGTGGATGGCCGTCTTGGTGCAATCTTCTGTTTTTTAGTTTAGTCCAATTGCCCTGCATGCTCACGACCTAGTAAAAAGAAGAGTGGGTTCAAAAGCTATCCAGAATAGTATTGACATGTCAAGAATGTGCATTCAAAGTCAGTTCAGATACTTTAAATTTAAAATGGAATGCGTTGGTGCGTTGAAATTGTTTGATACATCTCTCCGTTCGGGACCGAGCTGGGACAGAATCCAAACCAAACCATGCGAGGTCCCTGGAGGAAAAAGTGCAATGCAAATTGGAGGTAGAAAAGTCAGCCTGAGCTTTGGTTTGGCTTTGTCTTCGCAGCCTCTGACTGTGTGCCAGCCATGGAGGAACAGCAGTAGGACAGCCATTTAGGTGCTGCTGTGCAGCCTCGGGAAGCCTTTATTCAGTGGCATGTATTAACAATTTCCTACCAGATCTGAAAAATTGTGTTTCTGTCAGAACCCACACCACTTAATTTCACTTAATGTTCTGCCAGCCCTGAAATGTGTCTGCCTTTGCTTGCAGAGAGCTTGCTCGGATGCAAGGCTTGGTTCTCTTTCTCTTTTCTTGCCTTGCTTTCTGCAGCTATAATAATAGTAATAATAAAAAGCCCCAGAAAAGTTCTTTCCAGAATGTTGCTATTGTGGCTGATATATTGATAATTTTAGCAGTAATTTGCTCATTTCATGATGTTGGGGTTTTGGGGGTTTTTTGTTTGTGCGTTTTTTTTTTTAAATTGGAACTTCTTGTTTTGAAGTATTTGGAGAGTTCTGTATGATAACACTACAGCAGAGCTAAGGATTTGTCAGCTGGATGGATATCATCAGGGCATGCGTTTCTGAGCCACGGGTTTTAAGAGCTGGGGATGTAAGGGACTGACTGAAGGCTGGAAGTATTAGGGGGGAAAACAGCTTTTCTGAAATCTGCCATGATGTTTATTAAGTCTGAAGGGTCAGAATGGACACAACAAACTGGGATGACTGGAGTGTGATGGGTCTGGTCCTGCTTACCCGGCATGAAGCCTGCAGCTTGTGCTGAGTGACACGGACTGGACTGGGTGTACCAAGGAGAAAATGATGTCAGCAGGGTGGGAAACATCCTCTTGTGACTTTACAGGGCAGGCGGCTGTGGAAATATGAGGGAAGGGGGAGTGGACGGCTGCGAAGGAAGTCATAACAAGGTTTTACGCTGTAGCAGCCCATGGCTGATGGGGTCTGAAGGCTGAAGATGCTGACTGCAGAGGCTTCAGCTTCTTTTTGGAAGCCAAAGGTCTCTCTCAAAAGTTTTCCTACTATGACAAGGTGTGTGGAACGCACAGGCTGTGTTATGACTGTATGATGCACACATGTAAAATTACCTTTTGCCGTGTCCTGCTGCTGCGGGGTGGATCAGACTGGCTCTTCTGCCAACGACAATAAATTGCCCCATCATCACTTGTAAGGAGAGCAGCGTTCTGTGATCCCACGTATAAGGCCAATGGTGTTGAGAACAACGCCAGCCTGTCCTGTGGGGTTGGATGCTGCTTCTGGGCAGGCTGGAGAGCCAGCCAGGCAGGGAGGCGGTGGAGCTCTGCAACTTCCTGGCTTGTGGCTGCTGAAAGACGAGACTCTTCTCTGAAATGTGGACAATAAATTGCCTTTTTCTTGCCCCTTTCTTCTCTCTTCACCCCATGACTACTTAAGAGAGTATGCCCCTCCCATCTCATTTCAGTTCTGTTTACTCTTTTAGAAAAGCTTTGCAGAGCGAAAGATGAGGCTCTAATGATGCAGGAGGAGGGATGGAGAAGTAACCTTCTCTCTTACTTTTGTGCTGCTTCTGTGTGTCACTGATGAAGAGGAACACAGTGCGAGTGCCAGCATCTCTGGACGCACAGTGGTGCAGAGCAAGTGCCTCAAATTCGAGTCGCGGAGGATAACTGAAAGGGGATTGCATGGGCAGGGCTGAGGGAGAGGGCAAATACTGGGAGCTGGAGCTCTGAGCACTGAGAGAAAGGAGCTGCAGCTGGCCCAACCCTGTCCCCTACATATTTCTTCTTTTCTTATTTAATTGTGTCTTGCCAAAGCAGATAGCAGAGCACAGGAGCAGGTACAGAGTGTGATTTAAGGGGGCTAGCAGGATCCCGAATGCTGCTTCTGCTTGCAAGAAGACTTCCAAGATTGTTTTGTGCTCTCCTGTTTCACACTAGTCACCTGTTGTTCTCATTTGCTCTGCTCTGTCTGTGAATTTTCCTGCAAGACTTGGGATGCTTCCCTCACGTCCCTCTGCATTCAATACACGGATTAGGATTGGAGTGTTGGAACATGAAGTCTTCTTCTGTTTCCTGTCATCGGTATACCAGGATCCGCTGGCGTTCTGAGAACGCACAGTTATCTGTAATGTTCACCTGTAGGTCAAACCTCTGCTGCGAGAAGGTTTATTTTATAGGATGTGAGAAGTGAGGTGCCCAACAAGTTGGTGAAAGGAGCTCTGGCTTGGGTTGGAGTTGTGCTGCAGGCTTGCCTTTGCTTGGCCAGCCCGTGTCCTTTTGATGCCTTTGTTGTTTCCCCTGAGCATCCGAGGTGATACCTGGTGAAGCACCGTAGCATTTCAGAGTTCCCGGTGCTGCTGCATTTCTGAGCTTTCTGTCAGGGAATAAAGCCGTTCCTAAGTCTCTTTATGGTAGAACGATCACAGTCAGGTCACCCATTCATGCACTTGACCTGTTACTTTTCCCTGATGTTTGTCCCTTGCTACAGTGTAGTTGTTATTTCCGAAAAGCACTTTCTCCTTAGAAAAATGACAATTCAATTCTAGAAAGAACAGAGCTGTTTTTGCTGGGACTTGGCTGAAGGTTGCATTTGTCTTTGTGCATGTGCTACGGGTTGTAAACAAAGTTTGTCCTGCTGTTTCCCAAAAGGAGTCACAAAGAAGCTTAAAATACACATTTATATGTCTCTCTGGAGATTGCTGTGCTTTCACCATTTACTTTCATCTGAATTGAGTTTTGCTACTCAGATTCAACAGTACCACTGGCCAAGTAGGGAGCATAATATTAATCCTGTTTTGCTGGCCCTACGTAACCCAGCTGTTCCTAATACTTTAGCTTGGATTTGTGCCGTTTAATTGATGGGTCCAAAATAGGAGGCGAAGAGATGCTTATGTCTAGATGATGACTTCAATCTTAGTGGGAAGAGATGCCTATCTCTTGGCTTTAGAGGAAGCGGACTGTGATGATCCCCCCAATTCG
The DNA here is from genome assembly GCF_000703405.1 of Apaloderma vittatum. Taxonomy (NCBI): domain Eukaryota; kingdom Metazoa; phylum Chordata; class Aves; order Trogoniformes; family Trogonidae; genus Apaloderma; species Apaloderma vittatum. The sequence continues at coordinate 12,923 of NW_009705334.1, forward strand.
GATAATTCAGGAGTGCCTAAATCTGGGTGGAGAATGGGGTGGAGTCCAACCTGGTGTTGAAGAGGCCCGTGCGATGTGTGGGACACCCACTGTGCATGATGCTTTTGCAGCTTTGCTGCTACTTGGGTTTAAGGAAGCTCAGCTTATGCTTTTGCAGAGCTGCTAAAAGCTTGTTTCAAGTCGAATTTCTTTTCCTTCGCTCTTCTTCCAGTACAGAGTCTGGTCCTGTGCTAGTAATGTGAAGGGTAGTGCCTTACTTCTGTTTTGCACCTGTATCTTGACCTGTTGTAATGGGTCGTTCAATCTCCTTGTAGCTGCCGCTGGCAAGGGTAGCGGCTCAACAAGGAGCATTTAGCTGCCATTTGACCTTTGGTGACACATGACACTTCTCCCCATCTCAGACTGCAGGTGATGGTCACCCAGCCTCAGCCAGACACCACAAATAGGGCAGAGCCTTGCTTCAGGGGTGTCCTCAGGAATGGCAGGGCCAGAGGAGGTTGGTAACGTCTACAGGCAAAATGAGACTTGGTGTGAAACCTTGCAGATTCCTCCTTTCTCTGAACTTTCTTGCTGGTTGTCACTTGTTCAGAATCAAGTGTCTCTCCTAGACCTTCCTTTCTGTTGTCACCCCCAGTCTGAGAGCTGGAGTGGAGCATCACCAGGTGAGATTGTACAATCATTTAGGTTGGAAAAGACCTCTAAGGTCATGGAATCCAACCATGAACCCAGCTCAGCCAGGTCCACCACTGAGCCGTGCTCCTAAGCACCACATCTACATGTGGAGATGTGTTATTGAACTACATAAATGAAGTGGGAGGATGCTGTCTCCAACCTTCCCATTAATTAAGATGTGCTGGTGATGTACTTTTTAACCGTGGGATGTCTCTGGACCGTGTGGAGATCCAGTGTCTAGTCCCTGGGAAGGTGGCACTCAGGTCACCCGGTTTGGTTCTTGTTTTGAAGGGCACCATCTTCCCGTCTAGGCTGGGCTCTCAGAACGTGGGTTCCCCACCCATGGAAGAGGCGTAGGGGTGGCACCGTGTGCTCAGGCAGCCCTGTGGGGTCGCAAGTACCACCTGTCGTCCCATTCAAAGGCCAGCTGATTCCCCGGCCTGATTTTGATTTACCGCTTTTTCTGAGCACCGTACCTCTCCTTGCACAAAGGTCTGAGGGAGGAGAATGTTTTAGCACAGCAGCTTTGCTACCTTTCCCTGCCCGGTTGGCTTTTTTTTTTGCTTTTTCCCTTGACAAGCTTATTCTTGCATGCACGCTCAAGTAGATAATTAATCTGTCTCTCAACAGGACTCTGCTACCCACAGTATTTTCTTCTATTCCATGGAAAGAGTTACTTTTTCATTATGATGCTGGAAGGTTAAAAGGCAGCCTATTCTCTACTTTAAAAATGCCATGATAGAAGGTAAAGCTTTCATTAAACATGCCTGGCTGAATTTATACACTTAAGTATCTGAGCTGTGGCTAATACCCTTTGAAAGAGAAGGAAAGAACACAGCTGTAATAGCCGGCATTTTACGTTTGGATAGTTAATCACTAGTATTTTCAGCTGCATAGAGAAATAATTGAATTGATTGAGGTTTAGGCCAGAGAAAAACCAAAACATGAGTGTTGCTGCAGGGCAGTTCTCCCCATTTCTCCATCTTACGATCCTTTAAGATGTTGATATCTCAGTGGTTCGCAGGTGATGGTATCCATGTTGCAGAATTCTTTGCTGTCACTAACTCACCTGATGGAAGATTTGCAATATAACGGCTGACGCGTCCTGGGAGCTTTTTCCTGCAGAGTAGGTACCTGCTTACGCTGAATGTTTTTTGTCGTTAAATGGGTAAACTCACCAGCAGCTGGACATACCATTCGGTCCCATTGCTTGCCTGTGTGCTGTTGGTCACAGACTTGAGCACACCTTTGTGGGGTGTAAGTGGTGAGGTGGGAGCTGAGCCTACCTTGAGGGATGGTCTTGGTAAATTTTAGGGGTGGTCAGGATACTACTTAAACTTTGATGGGAGATACCTGGTGGAACAGGCCCTTGACCAGGGATTAACCGATAGTATAGATTTCCAGCCGGGATTGTAGTAAGATGAGTGAGAGTGGGTATATCATGTTCAAGACTGAGTAAGAGTAGTGATATTTTTTTTTTTCCTCCCTGAACTGGTTTGATGGCAGCACTCAACTACTGCAACGGGTAGAAAAAACACGCTGCTGGGTGGTAACTCTGTATCGTGCAGAGCACCATGCTTTTTACATCTGCATGGGAACTGAAAGTCACCTCACTGTACAGACGTAAAATAATTCTGGTCAGCTGCTTGGTGGCTCGTGTACAGGGCTTAGGTTTGCAGCAACCTGAAGTGGAGCTCTGTTCATAAATTAAGCACTTAGTGGTGATGTGCGGACACGTGTCACATTCGTAGCTGGCCCTGCCAAAGTTTCATGACAAACAAGTTGATATGTAGAGAAAGGCACAGTGTTTGGCTTGGGTAAATACCTTCGTCCTGGGTTTGTGGAAGGGGAGGGTCTATGCTTGCCCAGACTGTTTGGAGGTAGGGTAGAGGTTCACAGTCTGTGGCAGGAGCTGGGAATCGTGACAGTGGCTGTCCCTTCCACACTACAGAGTTGGAAGAGGACATCTGACCAAACAAGATGGGGAACCTAGGACTTTTGGAACCTGGCAATTGTGTTGCAGCTTCAAAAAGATGTTTTTAAATCTTTCTCTTGGAAACTTTTAACACTTGAGCACCCGCAGACGCAAATATGAGTTAGAAGACCCGATGTTGGTTTGTGTTTATGCCTCCTCTGTTTTCAGTCTATAGAGGTTATTTCACTTCCGTGGAAGGAGAAGCTTACATTTTGCTGGTCCTCACCCATGTGGCGCTCTGCAGCTGTAACTGGGAAGGACGGGCTATGCTGCTGAGTTTTCTTGTAACTGCTGTGTCTCAAGTGAAGGACTGATGTGGCTGTTGGAAGGTGCAATATAATCTTTTCTGTTTCAGGTAGTTGAAAACATCACGTCAACAATAAAGCATTCCTTGTATCACCTGCCAAACCCATGGTACCGGAGTAGGAGAGCTGGCATGGATGTAACATGGATAAATAGCTGTTGCTGAGGGGGTGAAAGGAAGGGAAGCGGGGAAGGAATTGTCAGAGCATAGAAAATAAAGATCCTGTGTTGTTTATTCACCTGTAATCTGGGTCATTATTCAGAAAAGTACTGGCAAATCCCTGTTTGGCTAAATCTTCGGAGCTGCATTTCCAAAGGGCCGCAGACGTTGTGCGCGAAACACGCCGTCAAGATTTGAAGGTGTTACAGCCATCAACTGGATGGGGAGCTCGAATGACAAACCCATCCCGCTGCGCTGCTGCGGCTTGGCAGGAGGAGAGGTGTCGGGGTGCTGCTGCTGCAGCGGGTTTCAGAGCTTTAGAGCCGGAGTGGAGCAGGTGTGAACACTCCACATCATGACTAAGTGATGTCTCGGCTGATGAGGAGCGCTGTTCCATCCTTTTCCCTTCAATGTTTTCTTCCAAATCTAATTTGCCTCAATTATGTGGGTCTTTTTTCCTCTCTTATTTACAGTTACTGATGGCTTGCAGTTTTGTGTCAGCCTGTTCCTGTCGTAGGCGTGAAGAAGAGGGAATTAGTCTTTGCTGGTACACCCAGGCAAGGAAGGAGAGCTCGTGTCCTCGGGGACGTGTCCTCTGGATGAAGAAAGGTGGGCAGGGAGTGTCTCTAGCATTAGGTCCTGAGCACTTGGTCCAACCTTCTGGATACTGTTGGGTCCACAGGTTTGTGCGGTGCTCCTCGCTGACACGCTGGTTTTGAATCTTTGGTGCGTTGCCCATTTAAGATGCTTCTCTCTGGAAATAGCTATTCTACTGTGGCTGTTTGGCTGGAGAATGTTTGAACTTGGGCATGCAAAGAAATGGAGTTGAAGATAGGGAAGACCCCGGGTTCCCAGTAGAAGCTGGGATTTTCTTCCTGGTGCCTGTGGATTTACATGAAGTCTGGTGGAGGAAGGCTTACAGATGTCTTGTTTAGGTTTCCAAAATTGCTCAAGGCTGCAGATTTGACTGTTTTTTTAAAAAAAATGTATTTCAGTATTGAATTCTCCCCACAGAGGAGCCATTAATCCAGCTGACATCTATTTTCCTTATGCCATTCAATAGTCAGGGAAAACCAGAAAAGAGCAGGGTGAGGAAGATGTCATCAGTGATTTTTTTTTTTCTTTTTTGCCCTTTTGGCTTACAACCACTTCTTCTAAAAAGTACCAGCTACTTGTTTCTTAGTCTCTGTAGGTTTATTGACCACTTCTGAAGGCACTGGGGTCAAGGCTTTTGACATAGCTAGCCTGAGTTATTAAGAACAGATGCTCCTTCGTTCAGGATTTCCTACTGACTCTCAAAGATATGTGTGTATCTACAGATAGGAGAGAAGCTTGACTTCTGCATAAGCATAATATGACAACTGCTTAAAACAGTAAAGTTATTTTACTATTTAATATATAAGCTACAGAAATATATTATCATTTAAACATATATAAAAAAAAATCTACAAAGTGTGATATCTTATTTTCTCTCCCCTTGCCATGTCCCGCTGAGGAAGGCAGCTGAGGAAGCTTGGTGGGCACCTGGGGTCCAGCTGAAGTCAATCCACCACATGGAGGTATTTAGATTTTCAAGGATGGATGTTCTTATTCAAGCTCCACGTGCTGGATCTGGCTGTTGTACAAAAACTGTCTAGTAGACAGTGCAGACTCCTGACCTTTGGGCATGGAAATAGGGACGTCATTTGCAGTTAATTGGGTAACACCCAGTGCTATGTGTGTGAGCACAAACACTGTACCCCGTATGTATCCACAGAAATATTTTTTCCTACTAACTTTAAGCTTTGGATAGATAGGAAAGTGTATGTTAATGTTCCTTTTTTTGTCTAGCTGGAACACGTGCAGAAAGAATACTTGTGTTTGCCTTAAAGCCCTCTTGGGGCAGAATTTCCTGCAAGAACCCAAACAGTGTATCTGGCTGGAGGACAGGACGTTGTATATTAGCATATACATCTTCACGCTTGCTGAAGTGTTGCCTAAGGCTGGACTGGTGGCCAAAGACTTATTTTTATTCAGCTTGATTTCCACTTAATGTGTCTGCTTATTTCGAACCTAACTGCGTCCCTTTTAAACCAAGCGCTTCCATCTCTTAAAACAGAAAATAATTCAGATGCTGCTGAGGCAGAACAATTAAAATATACTGCTGGATGTAATTGCTTTCAGTCACTTTTAAACAAGCCTCTTGGAAGAGTTACCAAGTGTTTTGTGTTTTAGGGGTTTTGAACAGATACCTAACTTCTGGTTGGGGTCAGGTTGGCCCACGTTACTCTCTGCAGAGCATCTTGCATCTTCCAGGTGTGTGGTTTCTGCCCTTTGGTGTGAATGAGACCACGGGCTTCTGTGTGTGCACCAGTATTGGAACAGTTAATTTGCTTTAGGAGTGCATTTTTTGGAACCCGATTCTGCTTGTCCCACGTTACTGCACTCATAGTCCTGGGCTTGAGGTGTAAGTAAACCTTGGAGCAAACCTGGGATTTGGTTTTATATGTTGAGCATCAAGAGGATGTTAGACTAATGACTAAATTGGCAAGACCTTTGATCTACTGGAATACAGTCCCCCTTTTCAATACATTCATATTTGTGTTTAGTTCATAGTTTTCTTGGGAATGCTGTTTTTCTACTTTCTGCCAGAAAAAAACCTGTTAGGATTTGGGCCAAAAGAGGGGCTTCGTCGGAGTCAGATGCATGTGGAAGAGGGCAGAGACTCTGGCTGTTGCTAGGTTACACTTATGTGCTCTTATAGAAAAAAAAATATGTGTTGGGAGTGTCGTACGATAGGTCAAAGTGTTTCTCGTCCTGCACGATGCCACTCACTGCTATTGTGTAACGAGTAGATCCTACAGTTAATTTTTCATGTGATTGGCATTAGTTGAACTTACCTCTGACTCAGACTTATATATGCAAATCTTTCTTGATTCACACACTGGAAGTGAATAATGCATTTTTTTCCTCTGGGAATTTGCATTTCTTACGAACTACAATAGGAATAGTGGCCGTTTTGAATAAAGCAGATCTATTTCTATTAAAAGGAATGTAAATCGGGTGTCTTGTTCAAAACTTTTTGAAATGTGCTATGTAGAACGTGTCATTCTCTGTCCTGGCTTCAATATGAATCAGCACAGGAACCCTGTTTTGAAGCGTACACCTGTACTACTGCTATTTGCCTCCCTATTCAGAACCTCAAGACTGACAAGGGCCAGCTTCCATCCTTTACACCGGCGTGAAGATGCAACGTTGCACAGAAGGCAAAAAGTCTTATGCGCTCTCGTCTCTGAATGTTCTTTCATCACATACTATTGTCCTTGGAAGTCTGTTCTGTGTGAGCCACCGGAGGGCTTGCTAGAGGTTAATTTTTAACATTCAGGACATTGAGGAGTGACGAGTCTCTTGCTTGCACAAGGTAACTTGAATGTGGCCGTAACTCGAATGTCTCCCAAATGTAAGTTCTCCACCACGAGGGTGGGGAGACCCTGGCACAGGGTGCCCAGAGAGGGGGTGGAAGCCCCATCTCTAGAAGTTTTTAAGGCCAGGCTAGATGGGGCTCTGGGCAACCTGATCTCGTGGGGGATGTCCCTGCCCATGGCAAGGGGTTGGAAGTAGATGATCTTTGAGGTCCCTTCCAACCCTGATGATTCTATGGTTCCATAAGCTCTTCTTTGTGTGTCTGTACTGGGTGATGTCCTGGGAGAAGCTTGTGATTTCTCTGTGCAGTCTTGCAGCTTCCTGGTTTTTGGTTGCAGCCCTGTGATGGTGGCATTGTGCCAGTTATTACATATTTAAGCTAAAAAACAATTTAAAAATACCTATGGGTGTTAGGCCGTTGATAGAAGAGTAGGTTTCACCTCCTTGGAGACTTTTGCGCTTTTGTTCTGTTTGTAGCCTTTGATGGCTGTCTGGAATCACTTGGGGGTCTGAGAGAGCAGTAATGCATTCAGCCACAAAGCCATTAACATGAGTTTTTGTGTCACAAGGGGCTCTTTTAACTTTTCTTTAGGCTGCTCATCTTTTACTTACCTGCCGCTTCTAAATCAGGTGCTGTTCTCTTGCTCTCATTATACCAGTTGGTTTGGAATTCACCTGCTGTAAGTGAATCTCTTTGGAAACTATCCCGCCTCTCTCATTCTTGCTTAATGCATCTGGTAAAACAGGAGATAAAAGCTGCCTAGGGAGCTGTGCACGCTGGAGCTCTTGGGCACCAGGATTTTGCTTGTTGGATTTGGCTGAGGCTGGAGGTGTAGAAGATACTTCCTGAAGCCTTTCAGCTGAAAATGCAATCCTGCTCCCTTTGCCGAGGAAGGCTCTTGGGGAGGTGACGAAGGACTGCTGAGGTGCCTGAAGGGCAAAATAGTGATGCCTTGTGTGCCTGAAGGTGATGCAGCCTTAGGGGATCAAGTCTTTGCTGCCCCTGTGTTTTGAAGGAGGACAATGAGCAGGGAATCCCTTACAAATGCAACATCAGGAAGGAAAAAAAAAATCCCGGTCATTTCCCAATCTCTTTTTGAGGGCAATTGTTTCAGGTTTTTGCTTTTACAAAGCTTGCAAGGGCACTTTAAGGATGTGATCTTGAAGCTCTAGATATTCTTGGTAAGAATTTTCATCTTAATTCAGTTTTCTCTAATTGTCTCTTTTTGATATGGAGAGAGGGAGGGTAAGCTAACAGCTGTAGGAACTTGGAGAGAAGTGACATTTCAAGTAAATGTTGCCTATGAGGACGGCGAACAGCTTTATCCTCGTGCATTGCTTGAGAGATAATGGGACTGTCACAATGTTAATATCTACTGCCGTTTGTTTTCATTGTTTAATGTGCATGGTCACTGGAGCTCATAATTGGAAAATAAGTTCCTTTTAGGAATATGCCTTATAAAGCAGAATTCGAAATTAGTATTCGTTATGAATGCCACTGTGTGTATGACTCAAACAAATACGAGCACGTAGCCATTGTTTGCTTTTTTTCCTTTGCAATCATCCTACTATTCCCCTTGTGGCCCTTAAATGCTGGCCTGTTTTTTGACTTCTGTAGATAATTGTCTAATACAATTCTTTGGGAAGGGAAGCTAACGGCCACGTTAATTTTGCTCTCCAAAGTGTTTAGCTTCTCAAGCAGATCTGTCTTTTAAAGGCTTGGGTTCTCACTCTGATGACTAAACCAGTGGGGAGTATTGCACACACTGGAGTGAAAAAGCTCACTCACTTACTCATTCTGCTTAACCTCCTGTGTCGAGGTGGGTTTTAACTGCTGAAAATCCTGCTGGTACTTGCAATCCAGTTTACTGCCCGTCTTCCAGTTCCTGCGTTGGCTCTTTTGAGAAAAACTAAAAGTGTCCTGTGGGAAAAGTGTTGGCAGAGGAGGACTTTGGATGCCTGCAGCAGGGATGCTTGTAGCCTGATTCTTACTTCCATTTGATGGCACCGTACCAGGCTTGTTTGAAGAATGCGCTAGTCAATTAATTGGGTCTCTTCTGCCCTTGAATTAGAAACTAATTGATTACTTGTGAAGGGTGCCAGATTAAACTCTATTTTTGCGTGGAGTGCCGGTGAAAATGCCTTTCCCTCCCATGTTTCCTTACACAGAATCACAGAATGTTCGGGGTTCGAAGGGACCTCTGAAGATCATCTAGTCCAACCTTCATCCCAGCATACCTAACCACTACACCACAGCCTCAAGTGCTAGATCTACTTTTTTTTAAACACCTCCAGGGTTGGTGACTCCACCACCTCCCTGGGCAGCCTGTTCCAGTGCCTCACCACTCGTTCAGTAAAGAACTTCCCCCGAATATCCAATCTAAACTTACCCTGACGCAACTTGAGGCCATTTCCCCTTGTCCTGTCATTAAATTCCTTAATAAAAAGCCACTTGAAACGATGATCTTATGCCATTGTGCTGCGTGTGAGGTTGTTGGCTTGTGCAGTGATGATAACTCTTGACTCTCTCAACCAGTTTTAACGAAATTTCTCAGAGGGTGGAGGTCCCACCTTCACACCCAAGTACCCTTCTGTGTCCTTTAGCTTTGTGAAAGAGCTGACTTTGGTGCACTGGTGCTGGTATAGGAAACCCAGTAGGTGTGAGTGTCCTGGTCTGTTTGGGACAGGAGAGACTCCAAGTTTGGGCTCTCCATCAAACAGATTGGAGCTCTGTTCTGTGAATGTATGGTGTGACTTCTTCCCCATCCTTTTCTTCCCCCTCCTCAAAACATGGTCCCAGCTCTAAGGAAGAGGGCAGGTCTGAGGCTGCAGTTATTTGAAGCTCTCAAGCAATGTTTTTGTCAGCATTTTAACTTGCTTCCTTTCTGCTGTTGTAAAGACGGGTAATTTTAGACCACGGTCTGGCAGAAAAGAGGGGAGGAAACATTTTCTTATTCAAAACTCACCAGGATCAGACTGCTTGCCTGAGTTGAAGCTTGTGAGCTATTTTGGCAAGTGGCAATGGTTCTTGCTCTGCCTTGAATCACATTCCCCACCTTTTCTTGAGATGAAGAACTGATTTTTCAGGGATATCAACCACTATTTTCTGTTCTTCCAGGCTGGCATATCAGTGGAGCACAAAACATGTGCAGTCCCACACTGAGGCCAAGTTCAGGGATTGCAGGATCTGCATTTTCCAATGTGGACAGGCCTGCTCCCTCATCAGCTCCGTGGGACACGCAGGCTCCGAGATGGACCTCTTTGCTCTTCTTTGCTTTGGCCAAGTGGGGGATTTTGGTTTGCTTTTGGGGTTTTGGGATGAGAAAAGCCTAATAAACCACAGGGCATGTTGTTGTCGAATTGCGATACGGTGCTCCTGGAAAAGGAAACGCAGCCTTTACAGGAGGCGGTTGGGTGTTGTAGTGTGTCCCCCCTCACCCCCTTGTATCACCAAGGGGAATGGCTAGGAGGGGAGGGAAGATAGTCAGGCTTTTGGAATCTGACAGGTTTATAAAGAATGAAAATCTTGTACTCCAGTAAATTTTCTTCTTTGCAGTATGTGACATCCCATTCTTGCCCTCCTCCCAACCCCTTACTTACATACTCTAATCTTTTTGCTAGGTGATGTGGTGGTTTGTTTTTGGTTTTTTTTTTCCCCCACTATTTAATGTAAACCAGCTTTCTTACCTAGAGATTGTATTGCTGTTACTTGAAAAACGTCTGATGTTCCTGTTTGCCTAGGATTAAAGGAACATGCTGGAATGAAGAGGATAAGTGCCGTCTTCCTGCTTTCTGAAGAGCCCTGATATATTTTTGTACCTTTGTCTCTCTGTCACCGATACACAAACTCTGCTTCAGTTGCGCAAAGAAACCCATTGAAATTTTTTTACACTAATACCTTCCTTGAATTGCTGGGCTTCTCTAACTTTCTCTTGTGAGACAAGAAGATCCTTTGCACAGTTCTGTAATGGGAAAATGGAGAAGAACTGAGAACTAAGAGAAAAGACAGATGTTTGTTAGCTTTGGGGATGTCTGTATGTTACTGCTGACTGTGGGCTTGGCTTTAGAAGATTCTCCATGGGGGAGATGTATTCCTCCTGTCAAGCTGTCCCATGCTAGTGGCTGTTTCTTCAACACGCTGAGAGGCAGGCGAGGGACTGGTTCTAAAAAAAGGAATGAGGAGCAGTGAAAGAAGAGTCTCTGCTTTTGAACTACCCTTCTGCCTTATCATGCATTTCTCTTGAGTTCTTGCAGCGCTCATGCCATTCGTTCCCAATTCATGTGATCTATCGGGCAACACAAGACATGACAAATGAGGTAGCAGGAATCCCCTTGAGCAGTGTTTATTTAAGGGACTCTTCCTTGAGCTGTGTTTATTTGAGTGACTAACATGCCATTGCAAACTCATTAACTTGCTTGCAGATCTAGCTCTCTGACTGGGTAAGTCCGTGGTCGTATGGAGCTCGATGTTCTGATTTAAAGGAGCAAACCCCAGTGGAGTGAGTAGGACTGCTGAGGAGTAACAGAGCAGAGGCTGCTCCTCTCTTACCTTGTGGTAGGGGTGCTTTTGGCAGGCCCTTGCCTTGTGGTAGGTCTGCTTTGGGCAGTCACGGCTGAGCTGAGGGCAGAGAGCAGCAGCAGAAGATACTAGTTTTCCGGTTCTTCCCCAGAGGAAGATGGGATGTTGCACATGTGCTCTTGATCGCTTGTTCTTCAGAGGCAACTGGCCCAGATCTACTTGTTAATAGTTGTGGTCCAAGTTTAGAGAAAGAGGAATCTGGGAGGTGATGTATGGAAGTTGCCCCCGGGAAGGTAGACTTGAACCCCTAAGTTGAGCGTACCTGCTCTGTGCCGGACTTGTTGCTAATGGCAGCAGGCAGAATAAGGAAATTGGGAGGTTATTTCAACCAAGTTGTTAGGATATGAAGCGGGAGCTGACGAACTCAAAGTGTTTTGATCCATTAGAGCCTTTGCCTTCACTGGAAATACTCCTATTCTTAAGTTCTTTGTTGGATTAGGGTAATATCCTCTAAATAACCTGGCTGATAGAACAAAGGAAGGGAACTTTAGGAGAGTATAAGCAATCAGCAGAAATCAGAATTTGTTCATGTGCTGTTTCCGCTCCGCCCCAGTTTGCTTCTGAGGTTAAAATAACAGGAACCAGATGTAAAACAGCAGATACATTCAGGAGTTGAATTCACTCTGCGAATTAGCATGTCATGGCTCAGAGAGAGGGAGACAGAAAGAGCCCTGTGCTCTGCCAAATGGGCAGGAATTTTAAATTCTGTTTCTCACTTCTGAGAAACCGAATCAAAAATACCTGTTGCTTGCGTAACTATTTCTGGCTCATCTACTTGAAGATACTTTCCTGAAGGAAGGGTAGTGTTCATAGTAATCTGCTTTAGATAGTGTGTGTTGTTTTTATCTACAAGTCATTGAAGTTCTGTAAACATTATGTGGAACAACTTTAGAAAATAATACACAAATGCCTTCTTACTTTCAATAGGAGCCTTAAATAAAAGCTGTATAAACTTGTAGGCTAGTATCGTTTCAGTGATACTATAATTTATTTGCTATTTCCTGCCTCTTTTCCAGAAGTTGGAAGCTCAGCCAAAATATGTTTGGAAGATGAACAGAAGGGTTTGATTTGCTGAGAGACATAACCTCTTTTTGGGGCAAGGAGTGAATGATTGTTTTCTGATCTTTCGCCTCAAAACCACTTCTTCTCGTCGCTATAGGTCTTGAACTACTTTCCTGCTTCCTTCTGTCACGCTTGAGTCCCGCGTTTGCAAATTGTGACGCTGTAGTAAATTACAGTGGCCTGGAAAGGAGGGACGCTGATGGGGCTGTGTCTGTCTGTGAGCTGTTGCGAGAGAGCATCTTCCAGGGCTATTTGAATTTTTCTAAGGGGTTGTTCCATGAAAAGGGTGGTAAATGTTCCTTACGCAAAGAGATCTTTTTACATTAAAAATCTGGGATGCCTGTCATGGGATGTACCCACAGCAAGCTAGAGGTCGGGAAAGATACTGACAATGCAACCAGAGTGTTTTGTTTTGAAACTGGGTCCCTTTCCTGGGGATCTCTGAGTTCTGATTAGACCAAGTCTTGCACCGAGTGCAGTTGCTAGCAGGTGGAAATGAGGAAGACGCTGGCTTTTTGTGTGTGTGTGGCAGCAATCAGCTCAGCAGCGTGGTGGAACAGCGAGTGCCACCTCATTGCTCGCAGCCTAGTCATTACTGCTCCATCTTCTCAAGCTGATGAAGCAGGAGAGATGGATTTCATTCCCCGGCTCCTGGGTGTCAGTGTGCTGTGGGAGCACCGCCTTGTGTCATCCTGCAGCAGCTTGGACTGGCTGATTAAGAAAAATCATTAGTGAGGGAGCTGAAACTGTGAGATGAGGCATGCCCCTGGAAGGGGGAGTTTGGCAAGATGTGAGTGAGCAAAAAGATGCTTTTGCTTTTCAGGAGCCATTGTTACGGCAGAGGAAGGAGCAGGCAGGCTTTCCTGGGGCTGACTGCACCTCAGTTTTCTTTAGAGCAGCTAGCTCCCCAGTTGGCTGAAAAATATGCAGAGCTTTGGTTTTTGGCGTCCTCGGGCTTCCACCAGCCCAACTGGAAAAACTACACAGCAAGGTCTTGCTAAGAAGAAGCTGTTAACGATGTGTGTACGTGTGTTCTGGTTGGGGTGCGAGGGAAGAGAGTGGTGAAAGTCAGTTGTAGAATCATAGAACGGTTTGGGATGGAAGGGACCTCGAAGACCATCTTGTTCCAACCCTTTGCCCTGGGCAGGGACACCTCCCTCCCACCAGCCCAGGTCGCTCCAAGCCCCGTCCAGCCTGGCCTTGGGCACTGCCAGGGAGGGGGCGTCACAGCTGCTCTGGGCAACCTGTGCCCACCACCCTCACAATGAAGAATTTCTTCCTACTATCTAATCCACAAGAAAAGTGTTTGTTCTGCCCTTGGAGATGACAGGAGAGCTGAATCCCGTTCCTGAGGGGAAGAAACAGTGTCTTGATGAACCCTGTTAGCCAGGAGGGTGCTGTTGAGGGGTTCCTCCCTGCACTGAATCCAGTTTGTGGTCGGTCTCTCCAGCTGCAAAGCTCCAGCCGCATCCCTTCCAGTCTTGCGCGTCTGCGAGATCACTCCCTGGGGACCTTAATGTTGCGGTTACCATGGGAGCCAATTCAAAGTGGATTGTCATGCCATCAGAACTGGAAGATATGTGCAAATTCTCTTGGAGCGTTTTGCAGAGGTTTGGGATTCGATGAGTATTTCTTGCCAGAGAAGCGCTTCTGTTACTTGCAGGGGGATGTGACCGCTTTGCGTGTTAAAGCGTTTCCGCAATCCAGCTGGCTCTGTGATAGAGGGAGCAGCGCGGCAAAACAAATCAGCCTCAAACGAGCACAGGTAGAAGAGTTTTAACTTGGGATGCGAGAGTCCCCTGGGAATTGCTGTTCTGTTCGGTTGCGGTGTCTTTGAATTACCTCGGTCCTGTTTATAGAGTGCACGTATCAAAACCTGAGAAAAATCTTGTTTTTCCTTACGTATTTTTATCTCCATGCTCTCCCTTGCCCCGCATGTGTTGGCTGACGCTTTCACGTGCCGTGATGCTCAAGGAAAGTCCTCAGCTGAGACCTGGAGGTGCCCATTCCAGAGAAGACCGCTGTGATAGGAGCAGTGTGCTCTGCACCTTGGCCCTGGGTTGTTCATCCCTGAAAATCAGATGGCTATTCATGCCAGATTCCCACAGTTTAAAGCATCTGCTTGTCACCAGAACTTGTTCCGTAACTTTGGACTTAACAGTTTGGGGGCTGAGCTCTGGACCTCCAGGATCTCCAGGTTGCTGTGCTGACAGGTCTTCAAGCACTTGCAGCTTTTCGGTCCACCAGTGCAGCGGAGATGGCAGATGTGCTTCTCTGGAAACTTTTTTTTGTGTGTGTGTATGAAGTTAAATCAAATCTCTAAATTTTAATTGCTAATTTCTTTTAGAAAGAACGGTTTGTCTCTGACCTACATATGGGACTCAAATGTGACTTTCTGGCTCTCAGAAGGCTTTTTATTGTTGAAAATCTGAAGTAGAAATTAAGACTACAGGGATGCTGTTGTCTCTTTTCTTGTAACTTTTTTTTTTTTTTCTTCTTTTCTGCCGGTAGTGGGGACTAATCCTTCGTGGAGAAGAAAGCTACATCAACAGGTGGAGATTTCAGTACTGTTTTATTGGTTGCTACTGGGGAATTTTAGGAAAGCTTTTTTGAGCAGAACTGATTAGTTTTTCCTTATGTAGGAATCTTTATTTGTTGTTGGGTTTTTTTGTCTTTTTCTCAATACAGGAAAAAAAATCTGGTCTCTGAAGAGGATTTCTTAATATTAAAGCTTGTAGATTTTGATGACTTGTCAAAAAAACCCCCAAACAATAACAAACCCCTCAAACACTTCTGGAAACCATTCTTGTCCTATGCAGAAGTTCTACGTTGTAAAATCAAATTCTTTGTTCCAGTGTTATTGCAATTGTTTAATCTGTTTTGCTCAGTTTTAAGGAGGAAGTGTTTTCTGTCCATCAAGTGCACAAGTTGTTAAGAAAACTTAGCTCTATGAAAAACTTATCTGTATGTATCTCTACCTAGAGTTACGGTATTTTCATAATAATGTTACTATTCAGGCCGTTTCATTCAGATTTTATGAAATACTCTAGGCAGGCCTGTCTCAGGAACTGAATGCAGGAATAAAGATGTGCACAGCCAAGAAAGACAAATTAGAGGGAGGAGTATTGCAAAAGAACTGGAAATGAGTTGTTCTAATTCGAAAAGATTATTTTGAAACTTTTTTTTTTTTTTAGGAAGCTTCCATTTTGCTCAAGTGCCATAAAAATGAGAGAGTCTGCAAAATAGAGGAAACAAAGGCTGGTGACCTGTATCAGATAATAAACTGAGAGTTCCTCTTATTCGGGGATCCCAAAATACGAGCATCGGTGAATGATTGGGTTGTGTGGTTATGGTGTGCTTCAGCCCTAGCAGGTGTCAGAAAAACTCCCGTGGGTGTTTATGGGAGGGCAGCGGTTGATGCTTTGGCTTTTGGTGCAGCAGAACGTTATTCCAAAAGGATAAAGCTGTTCTTTGCAGGAGAGTCTGTTTTAGCGGAAGGGAGAGGAGGATATTTGCCCCAGTTTGCAAAACGATCTTTTCTTGCACGTGATGTGCCTGAGCACCTTTCCTTCAGGGCACAGGCTTCCAGCTTCCAACAGAAGCTGTTTGTACCCGTTTTAAATCCTGCACACTCTCAAAACAGTCCGTACCGCGCTGCGTATGCCTCTCCCTCGGGGAAGAGAGAGAATAAACTGAACATCAGATATTAGCCGCAGCACTTAGCGCGCTGCTGGCAGGCACTTGGGTACGACAGCGATGCCGGCAGTGTCACAAGCGATGCGGCACAGAAGAGAAAGTGTCGGTGCCAGCAGATCCTGTGTTTGATGTTCACTACAGTATTTCTCTAGAGCACGGCTCTGTTTAAGCACCTAAGCCAAAAGCATTTATTTTTTTTTTTCTTTTTTTGCTCTGCAGCTGCCAACTGCTCTGTAAACACGGTTGAGAGCTCCTTGTAGCTCCAGAAAATGGAAGAAAGTAGGGAGGCAACTCTTAAAATTGAGACAAGCTGACTCTGCCAGGAAAACTCACCCCTGCATAGCTGGCAAGCTCCTGCGCTCCCTGTGCTGTAAAGCACAAATCCATGAACTAATACCATTTCTGGATTGATTTTTACAGGGTTTTTTTCCCCCCACCAGAACTTTCTTTTGGGATTTAGGAACCTATTTGTCACTGGCTTTCCTCAGGGCATAGGCACTGATTCTCCGAGGCCGTCTGGAGAGCATCTGCGTGCTGTTACAGCATCCTCTGAAGATGCTGGCGGTGCCGAATAAGCAATTCCTGAGGCCTCATGGGCAAGGGAGAGAAATGATTTCATAGACTCATAGAATGTTTGGGGTTGGAAGGCACCTCTAGAGCTCCCCCAGTGCCACCCCCTGCCAGAGCAGGGTCACCCAGGGCAGCCCCACAGGAACACATCCAGGCGGGTTGGAAAGTCTCCAGATCAGGAGACTCCGCACCCTCTCTGGGCAGCCTGGGCCAGGGCTCCGGCACCCGCACAGCCAACAAGTTTCTCCTCACGTTGAGGTGGAACTTCCCATGTTCCAACTTAAACCCATTATTCCTTGTTCTATTGCTGGGCACCACTGAGCAGAGATTGTCCCCTTCCCCTTGACCCCCACCCCTCAGATATTTCTCTACGTCAATAAATCCCCTCTCAGCCGTCTCCTTTCCAGGCTGAACAGCCCCAGGTCTCTCCGTCTCTCTTCCCAGCAGAGATGTTCAGTCCCTTGATCCCCCTCGTAGCTCTCCCTTGGACTCTCTCCAGTCGGTCCCTGTCTCTCTGGAACTGGGGAGCCCCCAAATGGACACAGGATTCCAGGAGTGGTCTCCCCAGGGCAGAGCAGAGGGGCAGGAGAACCTCCCTAGTGTGAACTGTGTATCTGTAGAGGGAGGACAAAAAAAGGTCCATCTCCACCATCCCTGCAGAGTAGACCATAGCAAGGGGTTAGGAGGGGGTGGGAGGTGCTGCCAGCTGGAGTAAGGATGTTGGTGTGGCAAAGGGTGCCCGTGGCAGAGAGCACGTGCCTGTGTGCCACGTTCTTGGATGCTATTTTTATGTAAAATTCACATGTGTTCTCTGAAATCCACTGCAGTTACCTAGTTTTTTTTGGACAGCAGGAAAGATGTTAAAAGACTGTGCCTCTGCCATTATTTTTTTTTCCCATAACAAAGCTACTCCATTCCATCTGAGCTAAGCTTTTGATTTTTGGATTCATTTCTAAAAGGGTTCCCTGATAGAAAACTTTATATTCCTAGCTGTGAAAGACTGAGCTTTAGAAGCACCATTTTAACTCAAGAAACTTGGTCTTTAAAAATGCTGTGTCTGCATGGACACTGTGTGTTAGCACTTTGGGCATGTTCCTGTGCAGATTTCGTGTGAAAGATAAGCCTCTGCCTAGATCTTATTCAAAGAGAATTTTATTTCTTTTTGAGGCCTGAAGCCAGTACTGTCATAATATGATAATGTCTTCAAACTGATAATTGCTTTTTTTTTTTTCCTTCCTTAAATTCCTCTATTTTTCTGTCCTGTGTGCACTAACAAGGTGGTACAATAATTTTTATCTGCTTTTCTGTTTTGCTTGACTTTGTTTTATGGAGGCCCTTCTTGGAGGGTCGCAGTGATGCATTTGAATTGGGAAGCTGTGGTAGAAGGGCAACGTAAAAATGACAGAAGCACCAAGACAAAGTGCAGCATGAACAAGCTCCAGTAGCTTCGTTTGGAAAAGCTCTGTTCAAGGCATCGCATAAATATGACAGAAGGTGGTTTTATGGTTTAAAGAATGAAGAGAGAATTATGTAGGTAATCTTTGCAACCTAGTAAAAATATCACAGCACACAGAAATTGAAGTGTTGCAGCTTCCTGTGATCTAAATTGGCATCTAATCTTAGTCAGTAGGTGAAACAACACTTGAGGATGTTGTTTATAGTGATTGCTTATTTTTTTTTTATCACTTAGGAACAAAGTGGTGTTTTGAAACCCCTTCATTATGTGAATCAGGCAAATAAAGCAATTCAGGTAATAAGTGAAATCTCTGAAGATCAAGGACACCCCACGCTTTGCATCATATTTATAATTGGCCCAGACCTTTATTTTAATTTTCTGAATTGAAGTCTATGAACTGCTTTGGAAGGAGAAGGAGGGGTGGAGTACTTTAAGATTAAAATCCTTCTCTTTAGAGCCTAAAGCTGCATTTTGCCTATTGTCTGTTTGGTTGGCTTTTTTTTGTTGTTGTTTGTTTGGGGTTGTTTTTTTTTTTGTTTTTTAAAATCAACAAGTTGCTTTTCCTGCAAAGGAGATGCTTGACAGCTACAGGGACTGCTTCAGCTGTGGAGCAGTTTTTTTCCGATCAAGAGTAACACCTTCAACTTATGCTAATTCTGCGTAGCTACAGCTCTCTAAGAATTAAACATCTTGTTGTTGAGGCTTCCTTCTGCTGATGGCAGGTACGTGTATTTAGTTGAGTGTGACAGTAGTCGTGTGAAGGAGACCCAGCTCCAGAACCTGCTTCTCCTCTCGGACAGAGTCTATTTGCAAAGATTTGGCAACGTGCTTGGTCTGTTTGCTTGGACAATTAACTGCTTTTGATGAAGATGGGATGGGTTGTGTTGGCACCACACAATAAAAGTTTCATAGAAACCAGAGGGAACATAAATGTAAAAAGGGCTTCTTGAAATAGGAGCTTGCATTACATAAAATCAAAAACTTTGGAGCTGGGAGTCAACTCTTTTTTTGGGGTTGGAGTGTGTGTTCCTCCCCTAAATTCACTGAGTAATTCTACTCTTGTCCAAGTTTTCCAGACCTTTCAGGGTCCAGCTGGCATTCCTCCTGACAGCCTGGCATTCATCTGGAAGATCGACTGTGGAAGCGGGTGGCTATAGAGATGTTCCACCATTTTTTTGTCACTGTGGATATATTCTTGCCTCAAGTCTTGTGTCCTGGAGCTGGTGTACGAGGGGCCCTGCTGTAAAAACTCCAAGTTCAGAAGGTTTTTTTTCAACCTCTCATATGTGGGCTTTTTCTTCTTTGGTGTGGTTTTCCTTTCTTCCCATCCTACTTTTTTCCTTGGATGAATTTACAAATGTGAAAACTGGTAGATAAATAAAAGCAAAGCTCGATCTCTTGCAGTTCAATGCTGAGCTGCAGAGCTCCTGTTTGACTTTAAGCTACCTTGTCTGTCAGACCACTTAACCATCTGTGAAATGAAGACAGCTATCTCCAAGGGGCTTCTGAAGTTAAGTACAGTCAGGATTTTTTTGTTTGTAGACTGAGTCATAGAAAGATAGAATGGGTTGGGTTGGAAGGGACCCTGAAGATCATCTATTTCCAACCCCCTGCCATGGGTAGGGACACCTCCCACTAGACCAGGTTGCTCCAAGCCCTGTCCAGCCTGGCCTTGGACACTTCCAGGGATGGGGCATCCACAGCTCTGGGCAACATGTGCCATTGAAGAGATGCCCACAGGACGATGGAGGAGAGGAACGTATTGCATGTTCCTGCCGAGCCAGAATGTCTTATGAGAAGTTGCATACAACCAGTCTTGCCTTCTGTTCTCCTCTCCCACTTCAGTGTTTAAGCGTGAAATTCTTAAAAGGTTTCACTGGGAAATTATAATTTTGAGTAGAGGTGAGACTTCATTTGTTTTGCTTTTTATGTGAAGTTTCAAAGAGCATCACTGCATCATAGGCCACTAAGAGATCAGTAGGAGAGTGAGTTTCTCCAGACAAATTTCCTGACCCAAGAGAAAGGCAGCAAGGAGCCGTCAGGATATGCTTTTGTCACAGGGACAGAAGAAGAAAGCTGGACAGCTATCAGTTGGTCTTCACAAATGAGTTGCTCTGAAGAAGCGTGGCTCGTTCCAGCTGGAGCCTGGTGCCACTAGACCTGGTGTAACAGTGGCGAAAGGATTGCTTTCAGGGATATCCTGCCGATGCAAAATGACTCGATGGGGGACGGAGAAACCCAATCTCTGCGCTGAAATGACCAACAAACATGATCTCTAAGAGTGTCTTTCTTCTCCTGACTTTTTGATGGATGAACTGAACTTCTACAGAGCCTTTCCACCCTGCCTTGTGACTGTCCAGGCTTCATTCATGTTGCTACTGAGCTAATTCTGCTTCAGTGATGGATAAGGAGTTCTGCTAAACCTGTGCTTGATTACCAGCTCTGTTTACCACAAGGGAGCAGTTATTAGCGTGCTCTCATTTTTACACCTATTATAACTCCTTCACTTTGATTAATCTCATTGTGGAGCTCTTCACTCGAGTGTGTGTAAGGTGTAAGTCTGATCATGTGTAGGGCTTCTCTTGTTTCCATCCCAGCTGAGGGGAGGAGGCAAAAGGGCTCTTGATTTTTATAGGAAAATGAATTCCATGAGCCTTGGAGGTTGGGCTTGATCCAAGGTTTACTGGAGCTGGTGGTGATCAGTCATTAGATTTCAGGACTTATTGTTGTTGGTGCCCAGCTGTCTGAGTTTTCATCAGGTCTTCATCAGCTGTCTTGTTTATTCTTGTACACGTGTTGATGCTTTGCCTTTTTCCTTCACGAAGGAAAGATTTCTGTGACCTGGAACAGAGGACGGCCCACTGCACTGCCCCAAGCCAGCTTGTGGCAGGCATCCCCAAAAGATTGGACCATCTTCTCGGCTGTAATTCTCTCTGCAATGACTGCTGCTGCTCAGACTTGATTTCTTCTCTCCCTCTGCTTTTTATCTGCTGACTCCTGATTGACTGGTACTCTAGGTGAGCCAAATGACATCCATTTCCCCTGACAGAAAAGTGTGCGAGCAGTGCATCGCTCTTACGTCTTCAAACCCCAGGAGCTTGTTCCATACAGAAGCAGGCTTTTTCTACGCCTTTTTCCTGCAGAATGTCATTTTTGAGGCTTTTTCACAGTAGAGTGTTAGGCAGCGTATCTTCAGCTGGAGCAAGTTGGTGTGGCTGCCCAGTGAAGTTAAGAATAAATGTATTGTATTGCCACCAGATGCCATTCATAGAAATGGGAGAGGAGAAAGTTGTACATACCTCTGCTTTTGAAGGGATGTGGCTATTTCTAAGGTCTTTGTAAAGATAGATGTAATCTGTACGTCTAAAATGTGGGAAGCTTAAAGAAAACAGCAAAATAGAGTATCACTTCTCAGAGCTTACTCTTTCCTGTCAAGCACGCAGAAAGAAAACCGTGGGATGGGATTTTTCATGTGTGTGAGAAGAAGGATCATGAAGTATTGTTTATCTGTGGGATTTACCGTTAGCAATGGAACTGCACAAGTGGAAGGAACAGAGTTCCTGCACCCGGTGAATGCGAAGTGGAAGCAGGATCTATGTCGCAGCGATTGTAAAAGTCATCTGTTACCTTGGCTTAAAAAGCTGCCGGGCACCCTGTGGGATACATCGTTCAGTTTAGTGATAATGAGAGTCTATATAAACTAACAGCTTTAAAACTCAGCATATGACTAGTGCTTTATCCTTGACTGTCTTCTCTGTTGCTGTAACACCCAGAAAGTCCCCTGGGCTCTTCTCCCCGTTGTCATCAGGCGTCGCGTGTGACGGCAGCGATGGACAATGTGGCTGGTGCTGCATAGCAGGGATTACCCGACTTTCGGAATTGGAGAGCGGGTTCATCTTGTGAGAGATTTCTCCGTTTTCCTCATAC
>NW_009705334.1:34745-61209 GCF_000703405.1 Apaloderma vittatum
CCCCCATACGTATGACCGTGCGCTCCCCATAGTTTTCTGCAGGCAGAGGGGCTCCCAGTGGCTTGCATGGGGTGTCTTCTGCCCTCTTGAATGGGAGATTAACCTCAGCTGCCCATTCCCACCTCTGTGATGTTCTAGAAGAGCGCAGCTGCGTGTGCTCGACTCCGTATCGGGCGCAGGAGTGCTGTTGGGTGGTGGGAAATGTCACCAGGAGGAGAGGCTTTTTGCAGTGGCAGAGGTGTGCCTTGTCTAGGACTTGCACTGCTGGTAACTGTGTAATTAGTACTGCCCTTCCAATTTTTATCTCTTGATGGGTTTAATGGTTAAATCCATTTGCACGTAGGTAGCAGGATGCCTCTGACCCTTCACGCTTTTGACATCTTTTTACCTAGTTGATAGAAGTAGAGGTAAGCTGACATCTGGAGACACGTGGGAGCTGCCGAAACCCTTCCCGATGGACTTGTGCTCTTCCTGCTGTCAGAAATGGTGCATGTGACGGTGCTGCTGCTTGCTTTCTTTTGGCCTGGCTTTCCCAGTGCCTTTGCCCATGCAAATTTCTGAAAACTGCCTCTCCCCAGGCCCCCACAAGCTGTGCCGCGAGCTGTCACGGGGTGTTCTGCTCGTTTGTTCTGGGTGACTTTCCCCGGGTCAAGGTGAGTCGATAGCTGAGCTGTGAGTAGAACTGAGAGTACCAGATTCTCGCTTGTTTGGCTGTAGACGCTTGGCAGCTGCCCTCATTTGTTGCTTTTTCAGGATCACTTTGGGTTTTGGATACATGGAGAAAATGTCCACCTGTGGCTGGATGGTACCAACAATTAGATTTTTTTTTTTCTTTAGTACGAGGAAAACAGGGAGGGGGACTGTGGCTGGATGGTACCAACAATTGGATTTTTTTTTTTTCTTTAGTATGAGGAAAACAGGTGGGAGGAGTACACGTGATTGCAACTGGTGACTTTTTTTGGAGATTATTTTCCTCTCCGCAAATGTTCTTCGCTGTATGAATAGCCCTGCTTTTTAAAAACCATATTATGCTTTCAAAGACTTATAGTCTAGACATAAATTAAACTAGTCAATGCTAGAAAATGTCCTTTCTTCCCCTCCAGCCATCCACCACATACATCTGTTTCCTTGCCAGGGAACCCTCAGCACTGAGCACTGATGTGTATAGCAAGGCTGTTGTTATAATCTGCTATTTGAAAAGAAGGTCAGCTATGTAACTCTGTACTGTGTTTTCTAGATTATCCTTAATTTGAGAACTAGATACATGCTTTGTTAGTTTTCTCTCTTGTTCTGGTAATAACCAAGGGAGAATATTGATGAAACCATACTGAAGTGGTAGTTTGGTTTTTAAAACATAATTCCATAAGTAACATTGCTAAATATCGGATATCGTTTCACAGTTAAGTTTGCGGTGGAAGTTCAGATCTTGGAAACCGTACTGTAGCAGGCACAGAGTCAGGCTTGGAGCTTGACAAGGTACTTTAAAAATTAAAGGTGGTCCCCAGCGACTCATTTATTTTGAAGAGTTTGAACTCATTAATGCTTAAAGGCTGTCTTTCTGTTATTTGAAAACCTTTTTAGAACCATTCTGTTACTTCCTTCTATCTCTTTTCTCTCCTCAGACAACTAAACCACGTTCAGCCACATAGCATACTCCGCACTCACGCCATTCCTTGTGCGTCCCCTCTTTTCCCCTCAATATTTCGCAGCTCTTCTGCACTTCATGAGGATATTTAGTTTTCCAGTAATGATATGACTCTAACTGCATTAAAAAAAAAAATCCCACTCCAAAACCCCTCCTGTAAAACACCACAAGAACTGATGTCACTTATATAGAGAAAGAAGAGTGATTCAATGTGTGTGTTTAAAGGGAGAGCTAAGTGTCTTTTACTGATTTGGAGCTTAATTGGAGTCCTACACTTTCCTGATGTCTTGAGTATGTCATAAAAGAGAGAAAGTTGCTTTCTAGATTAAGGGCAGATGTAATTGAAGAAAATGAAGTTGTTGGATGAAATGGTAGCTCTGTTGAAGTTTGCTTTTCTGGGATGTCCCCTATAATTGTACATTTAAAGTAACTGCATTATTTTTTGGTATTTCTTCCTTGTCAGTAGAGTGTGTGAGCACCCGCTCGCATGTTAAGTGATGTGATTTAACAGGCAGCTTAGTGCAGTTTGTTCCCTTTTCCCTCTGTGTGTTTTTTAGTTAACAACAAACAAGCAAAGTGATCTTATGCCAAATGCCAGTTTGTTGGCAATCCTTCTGAAATCAAATCGTCTTCTCGCGACTCGCACGGGAGCATTTGCTGGTAGCGAAGCAGGGGGCTAATATTAGGATTCCCGATAAGGAGCAGAACTCTGGGAGCGTATCTAGCTTACAAACATCTCGGGTCATGTTGATAAATGGTAAACATCAGAGATTATATTGTTTTCTCTTGTGTGTAAGACTAATGTGGCTTTATCCCAGCTGACATATTTATGAGATTTTGTTGACCCAGGAAGAAAACAAAGTCAGCTGCTGAAGTGGTGGAAGCACCTGGAGATCCAGAGAAGACAGAGGCACCTCTTGGTTTAGCCAAGCAGATAACTACAAATGTTAAGTGTTTATATTGCCCTGTTGGCTCAAAAGAGTGTGCTTCAATATAATTTCTTTTTTTTCTGTATCTGGCACTGCAAATCCCATTTAAATTCTAATGGGAGTGTGACTAGAGCAGCATAAATGACATCTGCCTCCTCATTAGAGTGGTTATCTCTGGCAAAGATTGCAACGTGGATTCTTACCTTGCAGATGACCGTCCTGATGGCTGGCCATGTTTCTCTCCTCTTCCCTCTAGCCACCTAGTATAGAGTCGTTTATGCCAAATAACACAATTTGTCTGCAAGAAAATTACCCCAAACTGCCCAGCTGTTAATATACTTCTCTAAATTGGGGGAGACCGGCTCAAATCCCTGCTCTGTGCTAGGTTAAACCCCTTCTGTATCAGGAAAGGGTTTGACCTAGATGTTACGACTGTCCTGGCTACGGGGAAAGCATCAGCTTGAGCTTCAGTCTTTGAGATCCTTCAGAATCGAACCACAAGGCACAAAATAAGCTGCCCAGGGCCTGTTTTGTTCTTTTTTTCAAAGCCAGCGAAGGCTGGCGAATTTAACTTAAATGCAGACATGGTTTCGCGTTGGCCCACGTGGTTTTTTACCACCACCAAACATTGTTTGCCTAAAACTTGAGCAATGATGCTGTGTCTCTGCTTCTCTGGAGAGAGCTTCCAAGGGGATGAGCATGAAGGGAATTAGCAGGAGTGAGAAGGATTCTCCTCCTTAGCTTCTGACAAGGATCCCCCGAGATAATTTTCTTTCTTCAGGAGAGAAAAGACTGAAGTTAGCTTTTCCAGGTGAGGGAAGAGCCTGACAGATGTGCACAGGGATATGAAAGGTAATGCAAACGTGAACTTATGAACGTATATATTCTATTTTGTTACGGATACATATTAGAAAACACTAGGGGAGGTTTTCTGTTTCTTCACAAATACTTGTGGGTTTTCATTATAGAAAAATAGACCTTTACAAATTTATATGAAATGCAGCCCCATCCAACACACTCTAGTTAATGGAGACTATATTTTCACCTGTTATAAATGGTGGGAAATATTTATACTTTTCAGGAATCATCGCCTGATAATGAAGTTACGTAGCTTGATCAGCCAGTCAGAAGGCTTTGAGCTGGGCAGAGCAGAGAGGCTACTTCTCTTGGAATTGGCTGATTCCTGATGAAATTGGTAACCCCCCAATAACTGATATTTTATACGGAAACCTGAAGAGGAGAATGCGGGTGTCCGGCATTCTCTTAAATTTGAGAGAGCGATAAGCTCTTTCATTTTTCACCCTGTCTGTATTTTGTTGTGTGCTCGCAGCGAGCACCCAGAAGCGTGGTGGCTGAAATTATTTTGGATTTTGATGAGATTTTGGAAGGTCTGGGCTGAAAGGCTGACGTTGCTGTCCAAAGGCATGGATGGGCTAAACTGTGGACTCCCAGACTTGCCATCATGTCCTCAAAGTTCTTTTAAGAAACATGGCTGTTATTTAAGGATATTATCAAAGTCTTTGCTTTGGAGAGTTTGAGTAAACGTAGTATTTAGTTTAATTAACCTTCAGTAGTTTTTCTTTCTGCGTGAAAGGGTGACCTTTATAAAATGCCAGTTCCATACCCAAGAGCCTGCTGCTTGCATTCTTCTGTACTATCTATATATATATTAAAAAAAACCTGTGTATATGTATAAAAGGAAGGGTGGATTAGAACATGTTTAAACATATTGTAGGTATTTAAGATTCCTTTAGTTTAGACAGTGGTGTTATATACGTGGAAGAACTGTAGCCAGCGGCAGGCTCAGGTTGTTGTAGATGTTACGTGGCTGATCGGATTCCCATCAGAAAACGGATCTAGAGCCTTTTTTGGCGGTTTGGGGCTCGTCACCTAGCAATCAGGTTGCAGGTATCTGAGCTATAGCAGTGCTTGGAGGCCTTGGCAGAGGTCACGATGGCCATGGACCTGTGCAGGTGTATGGGAAGAGAGGTTCTCTGACCCAAAAAGTGGGGTCAACTCACAAGGCTGAGAAGCGTTGGGAAAACTGTGTCGCAGTGCGAGAAGGCGACCATCCAGGTCGTGGTGTGTGTTTCTTCTGTACCCCTGCTCAGCCCTGTCCCTGTGACCAGCTTGTCTTTTCTTGTTCTTGGGTTCATCCCTCAGTCACATGCACAATTTTTCCTGTTTTATCGTGCTGGGCAGCCTAGAAGGTAGAGACATGTAAAAAACTTTCCTCAGCTCCGACAAGTGTGAATAAACACCATTTTTGGAGAATATAAGGTCTAGCTTGCTTGTTAAGTTCCTCAGATCGAATTTGCCTTTAATATGCTCTTGGGCTTGGGTTTCAAATGTATTTAAGTTTCTAAAGATGCGAACAGATGCTTAGTAAAATTTTCAAAGTCTTTTAACTTGCTTAGGTGCTTTTGAAAATCCCTTTAGGTGTTGGTGTGCCTTTAATCTCCTCAATCAATTTGCAAATCCTTAGAGCCTGTTCTTCAGCATTCAAGACTTGAACAAGGGCTGGAGTCTCTGCCTTCCATCCGTATTTCTGTATTTATTGCAGCTGAGAGACTTGCACGCTGATTGTAACGGCGTAAATGCAAATGGGTCCCGGTTTTAAATCTGACCCTCGATAGTGCAGGTGTAGGATGTTCTCTGAGAAATGGTTTTAGAGAGAATGCTCGTGGATTTTGCAATCTGCATCCCTTCCCTGGCAAAGAGAGGATCGGCTCTCGCACTTTGAGAAAAATCCCACCTTCAAACAAAGTTTGTATAAAGAAAGGACACTTAGATATTAAAATATACTGATTTATGGCACCATACAGCTTGCACATGATTACAACCTCGTTTTCTCCTGCTGATGGAAATGTAATTGTAAGCAGATGTGTATTTTAGGGGGAGGGATTCACCTTAGTGTTTGCAGCTCTGTTTCTTGCGTCCTCGCTGAATAACTTTGAATGGAGATGGGTGGCAGAGCTGGGAAGATGGTGTGATAGCTGAGAATGGGTCCGCTGCTTTAAGGAGCTGCATCTCCTTTTAGAAGCCATCTCTGGTGTTTCTATTGCCAAATTATTTTTTACATCATCAGTAGATGAGTGTAGAATGGTGTTACATAAGACCTTGGAGGAAATTTTAGCAAATTTCCTAATTTAGTAAATAGGGTAAAGGATCTGCACTTGTAGTCCGCAATGTGAATTTTTTTTTTTTCTTTCTAAGTGGGAATGCTAAGGATGTTGGTGTCAAATGGAAGCAGTGTGTGGATAATTCTCCTTGAGAAAGCTGATCTGCCAATTAAGTTTTGTTTTGAGAACCTGTTGAGTTGTTACTTTTTCCCAGTGATTATTTTTCCTTTTTGCATTTTACAGGGCTCTATTTACGTAATAAAAAATGACTATTAACCCAATGCAATAAAACCTTGCAAACGATGAAACGATTGCCGGGAAATAATTGTCTCTGAAATTTGTACCATACGCCGCTGAATTTGTTCCTGACATTTGCTCCATCACGTCTTATGGGTGCTCCTTACAGAAAATGAAATTACCCTCAGCCAGCTAGCAGTAAAAAGTAATGTATTCCTTGTCTGGAGCATGCAGTAGATGATTAAAGGAGAGACCTTTAGAGGCTGAATTTAGTGATGCTTTAGCCTATTTTCCTTCTGAAGTTCTTGGTCTCTCTCTGACAGAATGCACTGTGTTCTTTTCTCCACTTCCATGATTGTATAATGGTTCTTTATCTCTAGTATCCGATGCTGGGACTTTTTGAGGGTCGGTGACAATTTATTTGGACAGCTTTAGGGGGAGATAAAAAAAGATGAAAGCGCCTGAACCAACTGGAACCTTTCTATGGACACCTGCGTCTAGTGGGACCACCATGCTTGTTCCTCAGTTGTGCAAGGTGGGATTAAATCCTGGCACTGGAAGGGCTTCGTGCTGAGTCCTGGGGGCTGCGTCACCCTTAGCTGCAAAGACAAGTGACTGTTCTGCAGGAGGTGAGGAACCAGGATGGAAAAAAAAGTCTGATTGCAGAGGGCGGTAAGGAGAGGGATGGAAAAAGAGGCTGTGGGAATGTTGAGCCAGCTCAGTTCAGGTCTGTTGGTTTTGAGAGGATGTTTGTATCTTAATACGTGGTATTTCGGTAGAGTCTCAGCTGATTTCTGCTGAATGTCAGGCTGCTTGTAGCTGTTGCTGTTCCTGAGCAGGTTGCTTTGTGCTGGGAGCTCACTCTTGGGCTGTTCAGCTCCTCTGCCTGGAGGTTCCCGTGTTTCATGTAGCCCTTGTGGTGAAAAAAGGGTGATTTAGAAATATTTTTTATTTTTTTTTTTAGTTATTTTGGGATTTTTCTTCCTCACCTTGGTGGAATCCGTTTCCCTCTAACCATTGTGCAGAGATGCCTTGATGTCAGATCCTGGTGCCGGGAGCACAGATCTGGGGTACCACAGGCTGTCTCTAGTACCTGCCCATGGCAGGGGGCTGGATTAGATGATCTCTGACGTCCCTTCCAGCTTAGACCATTCTAGGATTCCATGATCTCGACTCCGCTGGCATCTTGCTGGTGGAAAGCTGCGACTTGTGTTCATCTGCCTGCCAGTGCAGCGTCCCTGCACCCAGGGTGTGTTTGTGGGCTGCCTGCAGCTGGTCTGCCTGCCATCTGGGTGACACATCCCACAACATAACCCAGCGCTGATTTTTATGTTGGTCTGTTCAGTGGTGTAAACACATATGGCCGCCTAGAACTTCGGCGTCAGTGCAGCTGGAGCAGTGAGAAATGAGAGTTTGTGGGGCTGAGGAGGCTTTGAGCTCGGCTCTAACTTGCTCTACGAGCTAAGGTGTAGGATGCTTGCTCTCTTTGAATGTAAATTTTATTTTTTAAGGCCTGATTTGAAAACATTTAAATTGATATCTTTGGCTATTTTTCAAATATATTTTGAAAATTGAGCCATCTGATAGCGTTCACCTTAACCGATCTCTACATGGGTAAGTCTTTAGATGTGGCCGCATAAAGCGTTCAGGCTATGCTCAGGAATTCTGCACGTGGCCTGCCACACCATGAGATTTCATATGTCTTAATCCAGCTGCAGATTAGGGCTCCAGCTGTGGAGATGGGAGTGTTTCGTCCCAGCTGGGGCGATAGGTTTACCGTTGGCGACACTAGCGGTCCCGTTCATGGCAGAGGCTCTCCAACCCTGGCCTAGAGCGTGGGGCACTGCCCGCTTTCCTGCAACACACGCATTAAAACCCCGGTCCTGCCCTTTATTAAGCTGTGTAGCAATTTTGTTTTTCTGCAAAGCGCTCAGGGAACATGTGGTGCTCATTAAGTATTTCTCAATAGGTCGACGACAACCCTGAATCGGTGGATTTGCCAGAATCACTGACCAAGCCAAACTGCTCGTGGGGTGGGAGCGCGTTCACCTATCGGAGTCCTCTCTGCTGCCTGGAGGCGATGCTTGCTCCTCGTTATTTTGAGATGTTGTGTGTGTTTCCTCATCGCTCGTTGTGGTAGCAGCAACTGGAAAACCATGGGGCAGAGGTCTGGTTTTGTGCCTGGTTATGCAACCGTGGGGTGAACATGTGGTTTTTAAAAGATTGTTGTGTTCTAGCCTTCAAAGACCTTGGGCTTAATGTGAAACATATGCCTGCAGCGAGGAGCTGAGGGTAACGACTGAAGCGAGAGATCCCCGATGTGCCGATCTCCATCAGCAAATAAAAAAACTTCAGCGACCCCTTTAAATCTTGTGTTGCATGATTTTTTTTTTTATTTCATCAGTTGCTATAGCAGAGTTGATTACTGGTGATTTGAATATATTTGAAAGGAGACTGAAACAACATCCATAATTAATTTTGGTTTCACTTTAACTTTTTTTTTTCCCTTGCCCCTCTTTTCATATTTTGAATGCAGGCTAAGAAAAGGGGGCTGGGAGGAAGACTGATTTATTGTAATGTAGCCTGCATATAACTAACAAAATTTTTAAACTGAGCCATTACTAGGTGGTTGTTTCTGTTCACTGGGAGCTTGACTTTCAAAAAATATTTTGACACTAAAAGATGCAGCTAGGCACTAATTTAAAGAAAAGACAGGCCCTGTGACATTTAGGCTTCTAGAACAAGTAGGTTTCTGACTTTTCCACCTTGTTTGTAGCTGTAGAGCAGGAAAGAGAAACAACTTTTCCTGATTTCTCAACTCTCTATTTTTCTAGTAAAGTATTGACATTTGGGGAAAATGCAAATAGGAGCATTCACTCTTTGGTACTTAAAGCAGGGCTTGACACTGTGCTATATTTATAAAGCTTGAATTAGCCTAAAAAGTCAAAACTGTATTACGTGTGCAACTTTAAAAAAGGACCATCTACCACCAAAATTTGGGGTGACTGTTGTTCTCTGGAGGACTCGGAAGGTTATTTGGCTGTCCTAACTAGCACGTGGAAGAATTAGGCTGCAACATAATTCCTTTTAAAAAAAAATCCTCTTAAGTTTAAAAATAAGAATTAAGACACTTCATGTTGTTTTAAGTAAATAAACTAAATGCTTTTCACTGGTCTTACAGTGAAGACCTTGTTTGTTTGTGTTCTGAGACAAGCTTGGAAGAGAAGCAATGCCAAAATCTCTTGTCACAGCTTCGTTGCCACAAGATTCACGAAGTCAACATTGAAAGCCATGACAGCACTCTGCTTGCTTTGCTGTATAAAATTCTGAGGTCCCTAGAGCTTGAAATATGCAACACCCAAATAAGCCTGGGCAAAGCTCATTTTTTCAATATCCTCAGCAGGGACAAATATTTCCTTGTGACATGCTTAGAGCACGTCATGCACAATGGCTGTAGCAGGGTGTAACCTGCAAAAGTGTCTTGTTCTGCTCCTGCTCTGTAGGTCTCTAAAACATTGTTTGCTTGAATCGTAAAATCTTGCCCTTAAAGTGGTGTGGTTTAGGATTTTCTGTAATTCCAAGCTCTTTTGAGCTCTTGGATGTGGTTACAGAAAAATCTCCATCAGAAGGATTTCATTTGCTCCTTTGAGTAGCTGATGTCTGCTTAGTAAAAATTATTTCTCTTTTTTATCTGGGTGCTTCACCTGGATATTCTGAACATGCCTTTTAGTATTAGTGCACAGCAATAAAAGGGAGGCTTTGGAAAAAGAACAAGCCCTTCCTAATGTACTAGCATACAAACCAGCAGAATTTATTTTAAAGGCTTCCTATCCAGATTGTGTTTGAAAGAAAATTTTGCTCACCAGCTGCATAAAGTTGTACCGAATTAAATTAACTTGCTGCTTTCAATTATCGGAGTCCTTGAATCTGGTGTGTCAGAATCGAACCATTTCACCCCTCTTCGCGGCAACGTCCTGTCCCGGTGGTGGGCAAAGCTGCAGAAGGGACACAGAGCACAGAGAGTGTGGCAGGACTGTGACCTACCTGCCTGCGTGCCCTCGGCTACCCCTGTGTAGAAAGCAGCTTCTCTTGGCGTGGGATGGATTTGCTATTTTAATTGAAGCAGTATGCGACATTTCCTTCAGAGCAAGTCACTTAGCATTTTCAACCGAAGAGGTGAAATGCAGAAATCAGCTGGAGCAGCCAACCTTGGGCACCGCGTAGCCCGTGACTGCGCTGTTATTAATGGTTTGGGTTTAATGTATCGATTGCCCCTTCTGGAAGCACTTGAGGGCCCCAGCGATGTGCTCCATAAACTCGTACGCTGTGGGTTAGACGTGTCGCTAGTTCATTTTTCTAATGGCTTGTAAGTTCTTGTTGTCTGAGCAGCAGGAGCGCTCGGCAGGTCTGAACTGCCACCTGCAGAAGCCCTTTCCCTGAGACAATGTCCAGTTCAAGCAGAGAAAAGATGCGGGAAAGGAGGCACAACTTATCCACGGTATAGGAGCCAAATGCAAAGAAGGGATCTAAGGAACGAGTGGTTTGGTTTGCGAAGGGGCCGGATTGGTAAAAGTTTGGCTTCACAGCACCATGGGGAGTCAGACAGCAAAGAGATCCCAGAGAGCATCATCTCATCTATGGGTACGGATTTCGGGCTTCCTTCTGGCAGCTCGTGTGTAGGAACGTGGAAGGGATGCCGTGGTTGAAGGCACCACATACAATAATTAAATTATTAATGGAAGACCACAACGGTTGAACTTGGGTTGTGTATTTTATTTGGAGCCTTCTGAGGGCTTCCTCATTTTCTGGAATAATTGAAGGTGAATTTTTCTCTTGTTTCCCATCAGCTTTTTTTTTGTGTGTGTGTGTGTTATTTTGTGTAGTATTTTAAGACTTAGGTGAAACAATTTTCATGCTAGACATCAAGCCCCATTTCCTTGCAGTTGTAATGGCGCTGTGAAGCCAAACTTTTACCAATCCAGCCCCTTCGCAAAGCAAACTACTCATTCCTTAGATCCCTTCTTTGCATTTGGCTCCTATACCGTGGATAAGTTGTGCCTCCTTTCCCGCATCTTTTCTCTGCTTGAACTGAAACTTAGGAAAAGTCAGTAATATTTCAAGATTATAATTAGCACTTGGTATGTTTGAGTTGCAAAGGGATTTTTTTTTTTTTTAGCTGAATTAATGACCAATGGCACTATTAATGCTAAATGAATCCATCAAGATCGTGTTATCCTCATAAATGTCAGGAATTAAACACGACTAGGCCATTAATTTGCAGTTGCTACTGTGTCTTGCTGTCAATTAGAAGGGACACTGGTGGGTCTGGCAGGTGAGAAGCTTGACCTGCTTCTAAAATTTTTAATCAGCATCTCTTGATGCTGATCTGTCTAGTACCTGCAGTACGGAAGAGGTGATAATAACATGTGTGTACACGTACACGAGTGTCCACACTGCTTCACATTTCCATGCTCCTGTGCCTACTTGCTTCACTGCTCGATAACTGAAATCCTGTAGGCCGAGGACTGGTCTGTGCTGGAAGCTGGTCTCGCTGGAGCATGCCGCACCTCGCACAAGAAGAGAGATGTCCCGTTATCCAGCAAATACCTTTAACTGCTGGACTTCCAGAACTTTGCTTCTCCTGAGGCACGAATTTTGTTCAGTCCAGAACCTCTCTGGTACTCCCAAGCAGGACTAGCTCTACTTGGAAGAAGGTGCTGGGAACTAAGTGTAACAGGCTTGGAAAATAAATGTGTGCCTAAATGCACACCTAAAACGGGAGCGGAGCCGAAGCTGCACAGATATTGTCACAGAATCAACCTGGCTGATGGGTGAACTGGTCCAAAGTCTCCTTGGCTTTGATGGGTGTAGAGGGTAGATGTTATACTTGGCATGTGCTCCTGCTTTCTATGTGTATTTGACAGAAAAATGTCACTTGGCGGCTGTGACGTGGGCTCGCAGGTGTGTTTCTAATGTGAAGGGAATCGGAGGAGCCGCCCCCATGCAACAGAAACGTTTTCGGGAGATAAAAGCTATTAAACCCCTTGAAAGACCACTTGGATCTCTAGAGGGGGAAAAGCCAATTTTGACCTTACATAAATTTTACTTGCTGATCTTACAAAGGAAGAAGAGAGTTTGTGCAAGAGCGAGATAAATCTATAACACAATTACTTTCAGCTTTACAAAATGCACCCAGTAGCACGATCCGCAAAAGATGCGTGCTCTTTCAAAAGAGAACGAGAACCGGAGGGTGAAGCGTGCTTTTCCTCTTTTCCCTGAGGGCCTCTCCTTTCGTGGAACCCAGCTCCTCGCCCACGCGCTGTTCAGCGTTCCCCTGCCTGGCAACGGGACCGTCCCACCATGTGCGATGGTGGTTACGTCTGCAAGTGAGGGGGAGAGTGAAGGCTTCCCTGAGTAGATTACAACTTTTGCTGTCCCTGTTACTTGATAAATTGACCACAACAGTGCTTGCTTTTGTAGTGATTCCCTGACAGAGGCTGCTGACCAATGTAAATATAGTTTTGCTTAGCAAACGAGAGATGAGAGGAACTTAATGACGTTGGTTTTGATGTTCTTTCTGTCTCGCTTTTGAATTCAAGCTGTTGAGATGAGGGTAGAACTGAGGTGTGTCAAGTGTCTCCAGCTGGTGACCCTGGGGGTGTGTGTGGACTCTTACTCTGGCAAAGCCTCTAAAAAAAGGACTCTGAAGATGTTACATATTTGAACATCATGCAGTAGATGTTAACTGGGAGGTCATGGAAGTTTTCCTCATGTGTAATAATTTGCTGACTTCATTCCCCCTTCAAAAGTGCCCGTCATGTTCTCTGTGGAAGTCTGTGTGTTGTGATTATGGCCAGCTAGAGCTGCTGGGAGGCTCCTGGCTATGAAAATGAGGAATGGACTAGTTTGGAACACAAATCGGGGTGGTCTATCGCGTACTGTGGCAAAAGCACAACCGGTAAAGCAGATTCTTTACACGATTTTCTGTCAGGTGTAGGAGCTGTTGTTCTCCCTTGCAGCCATAGATGCAGTAGCACAGGATTTCTGCCTTGAGAGCATCTCTTGCTGCCGCAGTGGAGGTGAGGGCTTGGGGGCACAAACCGGCACGCTGGTCCTGGGGAGCTGTGTCTGTGCTATGAAGAGCACAAGATGAGAAGAGCTGTCCTGGGCCTGCGAGACCAGCCAGCGGCTGTCCTCCATCGGTGGCAGCGGGCATCACTCTCCTCTTCTGGCTTGCTTGGTTCTTCTCCTTAAAAAGGTATCAGCCCTGGGCTCCCTTCAGGTAGCTTCCATGAGGAGGAACTGCAGGGCTTTCTCAGCATGTTTTGCTTTATTCTTTCCCACTTGCCTACCCTTCATCCATGGTTAGTTATTTTCTTTTCTTCTGGTTTGGTTTTTTCCCTCTCCCCAGAACCTGTTAGTTTATTTTACCTTGCAGACATAGTTGAAGGAGTTTCCAAGAGGAACAGGTCTGTAGGAATTGTTTTCGCTAATTCTCTCTTTTTTTAATATGTGCATAAGGTTCCCTGTATCGATATATATTTAAAGCTGTTAATTCATAGAATGATTTGGGTTGGAAGCGACCTCAAAGGTCATGTAGGTCTAGATTCACCAGGCAAAGAGTCAGGGAAACGGGATCGTTTTGTGAGGAAACCTCTCACAGTACTCTAGAAACCCGTTACCTTGAGTACGAGCAGCATATACCTCATTTGTTGCAGATTGAGCTGTAACCATTTATGCCTGTGACATTTACCTGTGTGTTCAAGTTGAGAAGTCCAGGAAAACACGATCCTTGCTCCTCGGGGAGGGGAGAACGAGAGAAAAACGTCTGTCTGCAGCCAAAGTGCTTCCTGACCTCTTATGGTGAGAAATGGCTGGACGTGCCGCTCCTGAGAGATGGGAGTCGCGCTAATGAATGGAGACGAACGAGTTCAGTTCTTACTTCTGCCGTAACCTTCTTTTGTGCAGGATTCTTAGTCTCCTGAAAGCCTGCAAACGAGATAAATTGCTTCTCTGTTCTCTCAGCCTTGTCGGTTGGAAGTTGTGATGTCTGAGGCAGGGACGGTACGACTGGTGTGGGAGGTGGACGGGTCCAGGCTGTCCTGCCCTGTCCTGTCCGCTTCCGTGAGCCATTGGCTTTGTGGCAGCAGAAAGTACAGGGTGGGAGGGGCTGGCAGAGGCTTTGCTTTGGGGATGGTGAGGCGAGGAGAGTGTTTTTCATTTTACTTTTACTGAAAGCGGTACGTGGGAATCCGTGTTAGCAAAACCTTTACACCAGGCACGTCGCTGCTTTGTAAGGGCTGGCAGGTAACGCTGCTCTAGAGTGCTGGACTCCGTGCAGGGCGCTGGTCTGTAGATGTTTTTTCTCCTGGTAAAGGACATCTGCAATGCTCGCCGCATTTAAAAGCCTAGAAAAGAGTTTGGAAAAGCTACACACGGCAGCTGTCATAATTTACTGTAATAACCTGCTGTTTAGGATAGCTAATGAATGCGTCAGCTCCTTGGATGCGTTGAGCCAGATCATTAGTCAGGGTAAGCTGACCTTGCTTCGGTGGAACCGCTTCTTTGCCCCACCTGAGAGCCCGTGTCCCAGCGCGCGTGGCAGGGCTGTGAAGGGCTGAGGGGAAGCTTGAGGCCCCCGGCAGCTTTGTTAACGTGCTGGATTGGCACAGGCGACTCTTCAGGGTCAGCCTTCCTTTCTTTGCTGCGAAGGAGGATGGTTTCCAAGTTGTTAGAATCTCATCGTCTGCTTTTTTCCCCCCACTCTCTTCCTCCTCACCTCACGCAGTGATTGGGTTTCCCCAGAGGGATGGGTTGAGCCAGATCATTAGTCAGCGTGTGGTGACCTTGCTTCGGTGGAACCGCTTCTTCGCCCAACCTGAGAGCCCGTGTCCCCGCGAGTGGGGCAGGGCTGTGAGGACTCAGAGGTGTGAGTCCTCGGAGGTTTCCCCAGAGGGAAATCCAGCTCTATGGTACACGTGTCTGGTGAGGAATTGTCACCAGTTCCTTATATCGGGGAGTGTCATGTCGTTAGTCTCAGTCATATTTGCAGGGAAGTGGAAGTAAATGGGCACGGGTAGCGGTTGATAGGAGTCACCAGCGTTGGGAGACGGAGGTACAGAAAGGAGAGAGCATGGAACTGCTGGCTGGATTTGCATTGACAGGAGATGAAATTGCGTACCTGGCAGAGTGGTGGGAATATTGTGGTATTGGCCTATCATGGAAAGCGTGGGCCAGGTACAAGAAACAACTTGTATTTCTAAGTTGGAGTGTTCTTTCTTAAGCCTCTCTCTTGTTCTGGAGAACCTGAACAGCTTTGATCAGCTTATACTTCCCAGCTTGGCCATAATGAGGAATGACCTTCTTCCAGCCAGGTCCATAATGAGGAGTTACTTTCTTCCAGGCAGTTTCAGACTTTGCCTGCCTTCCTCTGCCTGACTTTTGGCTCCTGGTCCCATCCGGCTGTCCCTCTGCCTTCTCCTCCCATGGACTGAAAGCAGGCCAGAAGCGAGAGGATGTTCTCTCCGTAGCAGGAGTTTACTTATATCTTAAGCAATAATGTTTTGATAGAGCCACGGTGCATTTTTGAAGTAGAGTCTCTCTGTAGGCAGCAACAGCAGCATATCCCACAGTTGAAAATTCAGGATGTGCTTTGTTTCTCCATCTGCTCAGGGCAGGGACCAGGTAACTCGTGGACTTCAGACAACCCCTTGTGATGCTTCCAGCACTCTATGAGCAGGCCTTTCCGTAAAGGTCGTGCTTCCTTTCGGGTTCTTGATTGAGATGGTTGGTCTTGGTTATCGAGTCATGTGTCCTTGCTGTAATGTCTTCGTTAAATGTGCTCTAACGGACGGACACTGGCACGGTGGTGTGTTTGCACGCGAGCAGAGCCATGGCTGTGCAAAATGAATAACAACGTGCATGTGAGGTATAAACTAGATGAGGGGGTTTAGACTGTGCCAGGCTGAAGGTGAGTCAGAAGAGCAGAGGCAGATGGTAGAAGCTGCTGGGTTTTCCTGGCAGTGGGTGTTTTTTGTTTTCTGTACTTTTCTGGAGCCCCAAGACCGGCTCCTTATCTTGTCATAGACTTGCATGGAACTTTGCGGTTATTTTTCTACCGATTTTTGTATGTATCTCTTTTCCTGTTTTCCTTCATTTTTGTGAAGTGTAAGCAGGTAATTACATGCATGTTGTACTGCCCAGTCTGCCTCAAATAAAACCAGAACTTTCCTGAGCTACACACATTAAACAGATATTGTGAGAGGCTATTAAAGGGCAGAATTTGATCTCAGGATGGACCAATTAGTTGGATTAGATGGACCAATCTGTTGTGTGTGAGGACTGAGGGGCAGAGATGTGAAGGCTCGAGTCCCATCAATAACTGCTTTGCCTGTAACAGGGATCTGGAGAGGAGGTAAAGCACTGCATCTGCTCTCAAGGTGCTTTAGCTAATGCGGTGCGATGTGGCATTACTGTAACCGACTCGGCACAAAACGTGTGAAAGCCTCTACGTAATTTCAAGATGCTGATTCTGAAGCCATTTAGGGACTATTGACTGAGTGTAAAACATTCCAAAAATATTCACAGTGGCTTAAGCCAACCTTCGTTTCTACAGTGCAACTTAAAGCAGCAAGTAACGTGGCCTCTTCACGAGGTGCCCTGGGTTTTCCTGAAGCCAAGTCGTGCTAATGATCCCGTTACAGGAGTCTCTTAAACCCTTCTCCAGAGGGAAGGTGTTTGATGTACCAGCAATGTGTGGAGCTGTTTAGTATCCTTGGTTATAGATACCTCATCTATAGGCACCGGTTTGGACACTTTCTGAACTTTGCAAGAAAGTGTGGCTTGGAAACTTACTGATCCTGCCTGAAAGGTGATCATTTGACTCCTGCATAGACCACAAATACTTTTTCAATGTATTTATTAAAGGTGATCATTTGACTCCTACGTAGACCACAAATATTTTTTCAATGTATTTATTGAAGGTGATCATTTGACTCCTGCGTAGACCACAAATACATTTTCAGTGTGTTTATTCTGTGGGATTTTCTTACAGTGAGCCTCATCTCGTCACGGGGACTATGTGCTTGAGAGTGCTGTGGGATTATCTCACAGTGAGCCTCATCTCGTCACGGGGACTATGTGCTTGAGAGTGTCACCCCAAGGCATATCCAGATTTTTGCAGGGCTGGAGCAGGGCAGAGCAGCAGGTTGTGAAGTCCTGGGCGGGATGTAGATACGTGTCTTGAGGGATTTGGCTGGGAGCAAGTTAAAAAGCTTGGCTGGGGCTTTACAGGAACCATTCAAACCACGGGAAATCAATGGCTTAACTGTCTGGAAAAAAGAGTTGAGTGCTGTGCCAGGTTAACCTGTGAGAGCAATAGCCTGTTCTGCAGGTGGAGGGAGAATATTTGTCATTTAAATTTTGCAGCGATGCCATATCCACGATGGGTAACTCATGAAGTTGCGAGGCTGACTGGGAGTTGAGAATGCCGTATAGCTTGGGCTGGGGAGAGGTTGAAGAAATCCTTCATTTAGTCTGGTGAGATAGTCTCTCTCTTTACATTTCCTTCCTTTCTTTTGCTACAGACAACACTATTTTAAAAACAATTTTACATTGAAAGTTTGTTAAACCTTGCTTCTCTTGGTGAGCTATCAAGTTTGGGACAGTTTAGGCAATAAAAGAAATGCTGTTTCTGCAGGTTTCGATCGGGTTTCAGTTTTCCTGCATGGAAAGCTTGATAAAACAAAACAAAAAACAAACAAAAAACCCCACAACAAAGCAAAAGAAAGAAACAGACAAAAAAACCTTCAGTGAAAACTGAAGTAAAAAGGAGTTCAATCATTCATCTCATAATGGCAAAAAATGAAACTTGAATAAATGTATCATTTATTACATGACTGCTTAGTTAAATGAATGGTGAGATATCTTCCCTAACAGGTTTGCCCACTGAACGTCAGCGTGTGAGGTATTTTAATCTAAACATCTCGAAGTTTTTCATAGTTACCAAGCAGGGAGAATCGGCCCTTTTCCAAGCAGAAGAGCTAAAAATGGAAACCAAGTTTAAAGCT
Organism: Apaloderma vittatum; assembly: GCF_000703405.1. Lineage (NCBI taxonomy): Eukaryota > Metazoa > Chordata > Aves > Trogoniformes > Trogonidae > Apaloderma > Apaloderma vittatum. Next base: position 52,747 of record NW_009705334.1, read on the forward strand.
GCTGACCTTAATCAAGGTTTTGTATTTTGGACTTCTAATCACTTTGATTTAATTATGACTATTGAAAGTATTAAATTATTAGTGCGGGTCACAATAATGTCTGGGTTATGAACGAATGGTCGGCGTGAGGCAGCCTCTCCCTCACGGCAGGCACAGGAGAGTGTCGGTGATCTGCCCCGTGTCCTCTGGTGAGATGAAGTGTGTCCCATGGAGAAGGACCCTCGGCTTGTTTCGGCGGTGGCTGATTTGGGGTGGCTCCGTGCCACAGGCAACTGTTGGAGTCGTTGCCTGTGGTTGTGTTTGTCCAGTGCTGGGTGTTTGCAGAGGTCCTGAGCGCCGCTCGGGTAAGCTGGGGTGAGGGTGGTGATGCCCAGGTGGAGTCCCCGTCACTGGAGGGATTTCAAAGCCATGTAGATGTGATGCTCAGGAACAGGGTTCAGGGGTAGAACTGGCAGTGTTGGGTTAATGATGGAACTCGATTATCTTAATGGTCTTCTCCAACCTAAATGTTTCTATGACGTCTGGAAGAGTAAATGGGGAGTAAATGTCTTCTCACTGGGGAGTAGGCACTGCAGAGTAAATGTCTTCTCATCCTGCCCAAACCACGGGTTGCTCATGTTCCTTGTGCCCAGGATATGTATAACAGCCTTTTGGCCCCCCCCCCCCCCCATTTGGGGATAAAATTGAAAGCTCCTTGGCAGGAGAAGAGGGGACTTGCTCAGGGTGATGCTTGCGAGCGGCCAGAGGAGGCTCACAGACTTTCCAGTGCTTGGTCCTCACCACGGATGCCTTTACGAGCAGGAGCACAGATGCAAATATTTAACAAAACCTTGCCAAGCTCACAGATTCCATGGGCTTATGGGCGTAAACGCTGCTACGTGAGCCTGCTGCAGTCCTGGGCTCTGGCTTCATAAAGAATAACTCCAGAGAGTAGCATCAATGCAGTAGTTTTCAGAGATAAGAGGGAAGGGAATAAAAAAAAAAAAAAAAAAAGTAAGTATATAAAACAGAAGGGAATCCAAGAGGGCTATTTAAATATTGAAGCTTGTGCAGATCTTGGCTTGGGGAGAGCTTCTGTGGCAGATTTGCTGGGGTTTGAGTTATGTGATGGTAGGCATGGGCACAGCAGGAGAGTTGTCTTTTCTGAGGGCGAGGAGGCATCCTGCATCAAGCGATAGGAGCTGAAGGGAGAGGTTTCCAATAAACAGGATGATGCAAGTTATCAAGAGGAGTTTTGTTTGACGGGAAAGTGTGTGGGCAAGAAATATGATGTTACCTTAGTTTAAAAAAAAACAACAAAAAAAGTGGGAGTGGGTGGGAGACTGGTGGGTGGTGGTGCAGAGATAAAACTTGATGTCATTTCTTTTTGGTATTTTTCTCTTACAAACAAGAGCAAGTGGTGTTCATATCTGCTTGAAAAATATTTTTTCCACAGCCTCTTGTGTTTAGTAGGACTTCACAGAATAGCTTTCTCGTTTTTGTTGTTGTTGCAGGCACTGTCTGCTAATGCAAGAGTGAATTTCCTGATGTAGTTGAAAGCAGAGCGGAGTCTGAAAAAATGCCCCTTGCCACTGCTGGAGCACAAGGAATTTTCTGTGTGCTCTCTTCAAGACCCAGGGAATCGAGTAGTTCTTCACACACATGTCCTGTGTGCCCTTGTGTCAAAAATTGGGACAATTCCCTGCTACCTCTACCCCTGGGTGTCTACACAAGCACTTTGTAAAGCCTCTTGCGAAGACCTGCATTGCAAAGCTTTTCCTTCTTTTTAGAGTCACCGTCAAACGTCATCGATGATGTCGCCATTGATAATGGTTCCATTTCTTGGGATTGCTGCTCAGATGGGTGCAGCTTGGTGTTTATCGTGCTATGGGTCTCGCCTCAAAATAGGGAGGGTGAAGCTATTTTCTAGATTAAGGGGAAATAAAAAAATAAAAAAACCTGTTGACTGGGCTCAGAAGAATGAAAACTGAGGCTATCGTAGCACATCATGGTACTAAAGGTCTCCTCACTGGTTGGAGAACACATCCATCCCTGAAGGTGTTCAAAAAACGTGTAGATGTGTCACTTCAGGATCTAGTTTGGTGGTCATGGTAATGTTTGGTTGTTGGTCGGACCTGATGATCTTAGTGGTCTTTTCTAACCTTAATGATTCCTTTCTATGACTTGAGATTGTTCAGCCTGAAGAAAAGTGAGGGAGACCTTGCTCTCTACAACTGCCTGACAGCGAGGTGGGAGTTTGTCTCTTCTCACAAGTTACAACTGATAGAACAAGAGCAAATGGCTCCAAGTTATGCCAGGGCAGGTTTAGGTTAGACATTAGGAAGAACTTCTGTGCTGAAAGGGTTATCAAACACTGGAGCGGGCTGCCCTGGGAAGTGGTTGAATCGCCATCCTTGAAAGCTGTCTAGGTGTGGTGCTCAGGCACGTGGTTTAGAAGTAGGCCTGATAGAGTTATCTAACAGTTGGACCGGATGATCTTTTCCAACGCAAATGATTCTATGACAGGTCAAGGGGAATCTGCAATGACTGCGATACTCAAAGAGGAGGATTTTGAGTGTCTTCTGCACCTAAAGAGTGGATGTAACTGCAGCCTACTGTGATCACATCCTCTCATTAGCATAATGCTGCCGCTCCCAATGGCAAGGATGGCCTCTGTTTCAGAAGGCAGGACGGGGCCTGAACGCCCGTACAGGGCCAAGATTTAGGTAGCAGTGTCACCAGGTGTGCTGAAGATACAGTGGCACCAGGTTCCGTGCTGAAGGCGCTTGTTGTGTCCACGCTTCTGCATCCTCTCCCTTAGCTCTTGGGCTGGTTGTGTTGAAAAAGGTTGGACTCGATGATCTTGAAGGTGTCTGTGATACCATGATTCTATGAAAGCACATCTGGGTGTGGTGTAGGTACAGCTTCAGGTATGTGGCTCCTCCCGCGTTCCCCTAGAAACGATAAGGCATGGAATGTGCTCCTGTGCTTGTGTTTGCTGCGCTCTGCTCTCAAATGATGATGAGAGTGGTCAGGCGAGTGGTCCGTCAAGCTTGTTTTCTTTTTCGTGGTAGCTGAAAGCAGCTGACACCGGTCCGTGAAAGTCATGGGCAAAGAAGGCTTGATTTGCATTGTTATTAGTAAGGCTTCCAGCTTGCTCTTGCTTCATGATTGAATCTGTTTTTCTAGGAAGAGCCTTTGCTGTTATGAGTCACTCTGGCTTAAAAGAAGCATTTTGCTTTCAGCTGCCTTTTGCCTTAAAAGGTGATGTTGCTTCTGGTATTTCTCAAGTTTAGGAAAAAAAAAAAATCCTAAAAATCATCAGGCAGTTCTCTCTTCTCAACAAACACTTGATATCTACTTCCTTAGTTTTTTGTTTTAGAAAAAAACCCAAAAAACTAAAGCAACGTTTAAGGAATGCGTTGCTGATTCTGCTTTAGGGCCTGCTTGATTTATGTGGCAGCACAATGTCAGACTGCAACACTCCTCCACATAATAAGAATCCTGCTTTCTGTTGTGTTAGATTTGTAGACCATCCAGAAATTACTAGCATTAAGGACCTGAAACAGCGGGATTTAAAACAAAACCCCAAAAAACCTGATGACAAAACGTAGGAGTTACGCTATGGCAGACCAGGCACAGTTGTTCTGCTGAGCTGATGTCTTTCCAGTGGGTAGATGAGCTGAAGTCGTGGCGGTCGGTGAGGATGTCATAGTCCTTTTGTAGGGCTTGGCTTTTTAACCCTTAGTAATTTACGGTGGGGCTAGCTGCGTTGTGCTTGACTAAAATCTTACCTGCGTTTCCAGAATGCGAAGGAGATGTATGCATGTGGGGCCCAGAACAGCGGTGTAATTCATGATCCGCTGTAACGATAAAGCTGCAATGGAAAAAGAAGGGGTTGGTTTTTTTGAAGAGGTTTGTCTACGGCGCAGACCTCGCTGCTGCTTCTGCAGGTAGAACTAAACTGTTGGTTGGGATGTTTGTCAGTTGGTGAGTTTGACGTTTGAATGTTGCTCTGCCTTTGAGTAGAGCTGCAACCTTGCTTTCCCCTGTGCGGCATCGCTTTGGTGCAACTTTACCACTCATTTGTTGCATAAACTCCTTCCGCCTTCTGAGCTTGCTTCGTTGGCATTTGTCAGTCTCAGAAATTTGAATGATTAGAAATACTTATCAGTTTTATTCTTCCTTGCCATCACCTTCTCCCTGCATAGGAAACATCAGGTTTTGCTCTCTTCTTGAATGCTTTCTGTGTGTTGTTCCCTGGGAGCAGCGAAACTTGTTTCTTGTGTGCTGGTGGACCCTTGGTTTCAGGGTGCTTTTCTGGAGGTGTTCTTTACCCAGACTTTCCTTGTCATACCCAGCACACCTTAGTCTCTTGCCATTGCATATTTAACAAGAAGTTATTTAACAAGACGATATTTTTTCCAGTAAGTCCATCTTTATTTGGTTTCATTTTAGTAACTGGCTCCATTGACTTGGAAGAGTGTGTGGGGAAGTACAGAGGGGAGGGAGATTGGGAAGCAGAGAGCTGTAATTCTGGATTGAAAATTCTATTCCTGAAGTGATTTCTGATTACCGCCAGCCTGTTATACTCATGAATCTGTTGGTTTGTGTCTTGCAGTGGCATCACTGAAAGGTCACCTGTTATTGCCGTGAGAGATCAAAAGCCACTTCCAACTGCACCGTGTGTGTCGCCTGCAAAGCCGTCGGCCACGGTGAGTTGCTCCTACATGTGCTCCGTTTTCCCTGGTGAGAATTTGTGATAATCATCTGTTACTCTATTTATACTTTCTCAGTTCCCTTACTACTACAGAAAGATTTGATTTAGCAATCCCATACCAAATAGACACTCATCTCCCCCTACCTTCCCCGGTCCCAAAAGCCCATCCTGGCAGCTCAGCATTGCAAATTTTTCTGGCCACCTGCACATCTTAGGGTGGGGGGGGCATGACAGAGAACTACGTGCTTTGAGCGTGTGTTCTGGTTATTCCTCCAAGACGAGAATTGGACAAAATGTTTTGTTGCCGAGAACAGCTTCAGAAAGAGAAAAACTTTAACTAAAGAGAGGGAAGAGAATTATTGCTTGTGCAGAGAAGATTCAACTTCCCTGCTCACACGTGTGTGGCATCTCGTCATAGGCAGGGGAGAGGAGAGGGTGTCTCAGTGCTTGGATGTTCCTGAATCTGTTTCTACTCATAAAATGAGAGGCTGTTTTGTTCTCAGCGACATAAGAGCTCTGGTTAATTCAGTGCTATTTGGATACCAAGTGAAAACTCTCGAGAAATCTTTATTCCAACTCTTTTAATTTCTACCTGAAAGAAATACAGCAAATTAAATGCTTCCCTACTCCTACCAGCTATCTGTGTAACTTGGCGGTGATTCTTTTGTCAGTAGTTCTCTTCTGCCAATAACTCAGTAAAACGCACTCGGATGATTTTGATATTTCTCGCCCTTTAAAACGAGGCTGTAACAATTGCTGGCAAAGCCACCTCTGGTTTTCAGACCGGTATTTACCTGCTTTGTGCTGGTTGGGGGAGCTAAGTATGGCAGTCATGCACCTACAGCGTGGAATCCATCTGCAAGATTAGCAAGGTGGGAGCAAATCTATGCCCGTGCAAGTTTTTGCTTTGAGGAAAGCTTGAGGACTCAATGTGTGAGAAAAATGGTAAGTGCTTAGGGGAGCGTAGGGCACTTGTACAACTGAGCGTTGATGTGGTTTTGGGGAGCAACAGCACTCAGGTAACTGATTCTCCTACAAAATAATGGCAATCGCAGGAAGAAGCAACACTTTAAAAAGGAAAAGGCCCACAAACCTCTGAGGAAAGGTTACAGAGAAAGAATTGGACACAAGGTGTATTTCTACCCTTTGTCAGTGTTGTGGATGCATAAATTATATATGACTTGTAAAATAAGAAAGGTTGCTTTGAGTGAGTTGTTGTGCTTTGCCTTGGAGGATAGAGCCGGCTTGTAGCATAGGCAGAGAATAATACCTGTCAGAAATTGAATATTGAGAGAAAGTAATCGTTTTAATCAAAAGCAGTTAAAAGTGAGGCTGAGTCGAAGGGAAAAACAACTGCTCGGCTGAGAGACTGCTGCCAGCGCTGTAGACATGCCTTAAGATGTGTATTTTATGTATTAGGAATATTGATCAGGGCCCTGGTTGTACCTTGCGTTACTGCTGTTCTCCTCGATTGTCATGATCAAGATTTCTCAGCTCTTTGAATTCTCCTCCTTCTTCTGCGACCAGGTACGAAGCACCTGATGCAATGGGGAGCTCAGAATTACAGGAGGTGGTTAGCTTGACCCATCTGGTTTAACAGGGTGCAGAAGTGATTGCTTTAATCACCAAGAAAGCTACAGCACTGTGGGGGGCTCAGTCTCTGTCCCCTCCTCTGAGGTCCTCTAATAAACCCGCAAGTGAGCTTTGCTTCGTTGGAAGGCAGAGTGATCCTGTCACAGAGGTTTCCTGTGATTTCCCCCTCCACCCTCTCTTCCCCTGTTGATCACTTAGATCCTTGACATTTTCCCTGGTGGATGGATCTCGCTGTGGACTGTGAATTTTGGCTGGGTAAAACGCAGGAAGGAGAAAGTGAGATATGTCCTGTGTCAGCTGAGAGAGACCACCGCTCAAAGGAGAAGCTCCTTAGTGCACGGACAGAGATTTGCCTGAATCTACTGGCTGTGAGAAAGACGTGCGGGTTTATATCAATTAACATTCCTGAGAAATCATCTGTAGTGATTGTGGCTGTTTTCCTGAGAGTCGTTGGAAAGGGTTGTCACAGGGAACGGTAACTGCACGCGTGATTTCAGATATGGTGAGCCCTAGACTTGGTGTTTCTGCGAAGAAAACAGCCTAGGCTGCTTTTTGAAGTTGTTGGCTTTCAGATCAAAAGCAAGATTGCTTCCACACACTTAAATCTGTTTTCTGTTTCTTGTGTCAGTGTCCGTTCCATTTCCTTCTGATTTTTTTTTTTTTAAATGACCTGAGAAAGTCAAATCCCTGTTGAACCCCTGAAAGCTGCTTCCAGCTGCAGCTGTTAAAATTTGCTGGCAGCAAAGGGTGATCTTGCAGAACAAGCAGTGCCAAAGGCCTTTTTTGTGCTATTGTATTTGGCTACTGAACCCTTCAAAAGGCAGAGTCTGGTTGTACCAGCTTGAGCAGGGCTCCCTGGGGAGCAGGTGAGCCCTGTGTGGTGCTGGACACACCGTAGTTGCTACCCATGACTTTCTGCTCCGACTTGCTTGTTCTTTTTGTTAAGCCACCAGACTTTCTGAGTAAGCTGCAGCCGTACGTGCTGGCTAGTGTGAGTGTTGAAAAGAGAAGGATCTAGTTAGAGCTTTGCAAGCCCGGTTTCTATTCCCTGCTGAGCTTACAGATTCCCTCTGAGAATTTGGTAGCATGGCTTCATCTCCGTGCCAGTTTCCTTTCTGCTGAAGGACATTTTCCACCTTGGGTGGGAACCGAGCGTAAACACAGAGCCTGGGAATGCTCTCGTAGAGTGGTTGAAAAAAATTATGTATTAACCAGGATGTCTTTCTCCTAATATTTCTGTGCAGCCCAAATAGGGATACTATTTCTGGCAGTGAAGATGAGGTGATGAGGGCTGTGTGTGGATGGGAAATGCAGGGTTCTGTTCCGTGCCAGCAGTACCGAGCGCGAGATCCCAGCATCAGCCATCCCAGTCTGGTCACTGGAGGTGTCCCACCTTTCTGAGTGGACTTGCTGGCGTGGCCCTGCCACACCAGAGGCTGGAAACAGCTTGGGCTCACGTTTCTCACCCGGGGTTCCGGCAGCCGGAACCTCCGTTCCTTGCGGAGGCTTTTCCTTTGTGGTCACATCTGGCTGTTGTGTGAGGGCTTTCGGCATTTTGGGTCGCAGGAAAGTCTCTTACCTTGCTTTCCAGGTGTCACTGGGCCAAGTTGGTTTTGGCTCCTGGCTATTGCGTGGCTGCAGCAGCCTACCTCAGAACCGTTGCTGCGCCTGGTGTGTCAGCGAACAGGCTCTTGATGGGACTGACGAGTATAAAACATTCCCTCTGAACTGTGAGATGAAAGCGCGAGGCGTTTCCTTTCCCCTTCCAGCGGGCTCCTGTGCTGGAAGAGCAGGGAGATGGGTTTCTTTTAAAAAAGGTAACTCGTATCAGGTGCCTTGAGCTCTCCACGGCAGCACGCTGTGATGCCTCACACTACGGGAAACTGGGAATACGGGAGTGAAAGGCAGCTCTGCCGAGAGGCTTCTGTGTCTGTTGGTAGGACGGCACGCGTGATTCTTGAAAGCATTACGTGAGCCGCGCTGGCGATACAAAAAGTGGTAGAGTGATGTCAGGTTAGGTTTCAAATAATTCAGATGGTAAGGTGGCTAATGGTGTGGCACAGGGAACAGGACAGATCGCAGGAGCTCGTTTGGCTCTGAGCAGCAAAAATGTGCCCCAACCTTGCTTTGGCTCCCGGCCCCGGGTGAACAGGCTGGCTGGTCCCCCCGCT
>NW_009705334.1:61240-69144 GCF_000703405.1 Apaloderma vittatum
CAGCTATTGCTGTCAGGGACAGATGTGACCTGACCTTAAGACAGAGACAGCAGCACGAGCATTTTTAAAAATTTATTTATTTATTTTTTAAACGAGGAGGTAAATTTTGAGAGGTAATGCCATTTGTCTGTTCCACAGTAAACAACAGAAATGTCATGTTTACCTGTTGCATTTTTCTCCCTTTTTTTTTTTTTTTTTTTAGTTTTGGTTCCTAGAATGCAAAGCTATTGCTCAAGTTTTCTAGTACTTAAGCCTTGGTTTATATCTTTGGTTTATCCAGTCTTACAACCTCATGCCCAAGCCAGTGTCCTTACCTGGCAGTCCTGAGAGGCCACTGGCTCTGCAGAAATAAGTCTGTGTCCTTGATACTTAGGAAAACGAACTGAACAAGAAAGCAGTCTAGGAATTTGGTGGGCAGATTAATCGCATTCCTGTTTCGGGCTGTTTGTTCATAGCTTTAGCTTTTTTAAGGCAAAAAGGAAGCTATTTTTAGCTTGCTTTCCCCCCCCTCCTTATTAACCCAAAGATATTTCCCTCTCGGAGGGTAGGGTGGAGTTGGAAGGAAGGAAGGGTGGAATTGAAACTGCTTCATTAAATCGGTTTCAAGATCATCAACACACAATTTTGTTTTCATATGACTGTTCCGAGCACACAAGAGTCTCTTGACACTTTCTGAAGAGGGGAAGCTTTGTGTACAGAGGTGGAGAGCGAAGGCTTCGGAGACAATGAAGTGGTTATGGAAAGCTTATGACTTTTGCTTCCTGAATATTGGTGGTTTTTTCTTTTTTAGTTACTTCTGTTAGGGTTTGTTTGTGCTTCATTGCAAGGTGAAGGGAAGGATTGTGGCAGAAGCAGGAAGGTCATCTAGGTATTGCAAAGCCACTGATGATGGATGTTCTCCCCGAGATGCCCACGTGTATCTGATAAGAGGCGGAACCTGCCCTAGAGAGGTGTCTAAGGGTAGGAGGTGAGCTGTCAGAAGGGTTAACCGAGCTCTCCGGGGTCCCAGTATACATATTTTGGTGGTTTTATGGTAACCTGCTTCTGAAGTAGAGAGAACAAGAGCAAGTCCAGCAGCTTCCATGCTAAGCTGATTGACTTTGACTCTCATACGGTTCCTGATTTGAGTGTGCTGATCCCAGGGCCTCTGGATCTAGTGTGTAGAAGGAAGGATACGGACGTTGAGACTGAGTGACGACCCAGTCTGTTGGTAAGAGCTGAAGGATCTTTGCAATAGAACATCTCTGGGCTCTGTCTCTGGTGGTGAAGAAGTGGCGAGCTGCTCGTGCTGTCCTGTCTGACTGCGCAGGCTACTCAAGGTTGGATCCTAAATTACCTCTTCTTGCCATGTGTTGCTCCTGCTGTGTGTTCCTCTGGGCTGTTGGAGACCTGATGAAAAACAGACGTTACATTTGTGTCTAAAGAAAATTAAAACCTTTTTCTGTTTTGGAAAAAAATCAGAAAAAGAAAATCCCAAAGTAAATCCTTCTCTTCCAGTAATAACTGGTTACCAAGTTATTGAACTTTGTGTATGAGCTCAGAGCTGGAAAGGACAACCTGACTTTCCAAAGCTCAGTTCCAAGGAAGACTCCCTGGGGCTGAGGGAGCAACACGGGGCAGGAGCCCTTTTTGTGGATGCTCAGGTTCTCCTTTTATTCTCCTCTTCCACTTCTCCCACCAAGAGGCTGCTCCAGATCACAACAGCTCCATGCTCAGGTTTTTCTCACCTCCAGCCTCTAGTTTGTGGTTGGTTTATTTCGGTTTTGCACCAAGATAATCCTGTAGTTTGAACAACTCATTTCTTGCTGCTCCCCTGCTCAGGTGTATTTGCAGGCAGTGATCCTGTCCCTGTTTTTTTTTGCTGTGTTTTGCCATCTTAAGTCGAGCTTTCCTGAGATAGGCCTCTTGTTTTCTCATCAGCACTTCCATGCACCTATTCTCGATTCAGTTAACCATCTTTGGATTTTGGTATGAGCGGAGCTGCACACACTAAGAGTGTCTGGGAAAAGGGCTCTTTTCATTAATACTAATTTGAACATCAACTATGGCTTAAGCTAAATCATATGTTTGAGAAGAATACTCTGGTCATGCTTTGAAGACATCAAGTGACTCTTTCTGCCCTAGGGGGTTTCTGTCAGTGGTTGATTATGTTGATTTTTTTCAATAGGCACCTTAATTTGAATAGACCTCCTTTAGCCACTTGAAATGCCTTTCTTTGTTAGTTGAAAGAGGCTTTTATTGCCAGAAATCTGATTTTTCTTAGAAGTGCTCTTATACTTGTAGACTATGTAAAGCAACTGCTAAATTACGGGATTTTGGATTTCAGACAGTAAGCACCCCTATTCCAAGGAAAGGTCCTTTTTTCGGGTACCACTGAGTATCCAAAAATGGCTCATTACCAGCTTCCATCTCTGGATGACACTGCGCATGGCACCGGCAAGAGTATATGCAAGAAATGGAAATAAAATCTATTATTTATGACCCTCTCTCTGAGCTTCCCTGGCTGGCGTGAGGAAGGTGTAACTACTTGGAAGTATTTTGCCTCTCCTTGGATTTCTGGTTCCTTTGAAGGTTGTCTTGATCTTTGTGAATAATCTTTGGCTTATACGTTTGATTTCATGCCAGCAAACTAAAATCTTTCTATATCTCCCGTTCCTTCAGGCGTTGTGTATCATGAAAGATTGAGGGATTTCTCCCACTGTTTCGTGTCGGTTTTCCTTCTACTGGCACCAAACAATATCAGGATTCTCATGACGTGCTCTCTGACTGCTTTTCCTTTGGCTTGCAGAGATGGTAGCAAAGGGCTGCTCATGACCATCAGCTCGTGGTGCCCAAAACCCACCCAAAATGAGGGCGTGGCCGAGCAGGGACACTCTTTTGGTTGGAAATGCTCACGTTTGGATGCTGGTCAGGCTGGCTGTGGTTTTCCTTTTTGTTCTTTGTGCTCTCCCAGCCTCTGGTTTTTTGTTCCACACTGTCTCTTGTAATATACTCTTAATTCAGTGGCTTCTGACCTTTTTTGGAACAGTGGACTGTTGCCAACCACGTAGTTTCTGGCAGGCTGAGCTCCTGGTTTGTTGTAAAACACTGTTCTCTCATTCAGGATGCTCTTGATTTTGCGTACTGGAGAGGCTACAGGCGTTTCTCGCAGCCCTGTGAACTGCTGCCGGGGCAAACCATGTCTTACTCAGCTTAAGGACTGTTTTTCTGCTTCATGGTGCCTTACGCTTAAGTCTTGATTAAAGGGGCAATAAAACAAATATATTTGTCCCAAAATTGATTAGATAAATGCCTCACAGCTCTTTAAAAAAATCCAGAAGGCAGCTTATATCCATTGGTATTTGGATTTTAACTGAAATCCTACCACGAGAAAACGAATTGCTCTTTCCTCTTGGAGTTTTAGTCTGCATTGAAGTGATTTTGGCAGGATACTTTCAGGCATTTAACTTCTGTGATCATAATTTTATTTATAATACTTCGTAAATCCGTTTGCAATGACAAGCTTTTGCCTGTAGGGAGTGCCTGTGAGCCCCTCCTGCTAGATCTCACTGCCACGGTATTTATATCATTTATCACCTACGTATGTTAGGGAAGCACATTATCTTTAAGTGTATTCATCTTCCCAAAGGTGGCAGCCATCCTTGGGCTCTGGGCGTCCTTTACGTCACTTAAAGCATATCATCAACTCAGCAATTAAAATAACATGCCCATTGTCCTGGAATGATTTTTCACGTGTGCAATTATAGTGCCTTCTACCTTCTCTTTTTTGGAGGAGGGAGAAAGTGCTCTTCTGCTTTTAGAAGTATGATTTTTCCTGCTCTGCCGCTTGTAGCGTTAGTTCGTTGTGCAGTTCTGTTGGCTTGCCATAGTCCTTTAAAAGTGCAGTTATGTAATTTATGCAAATTTAGGAAGGGAAGGATGAAGATCTCTGTACCAGTCTGTCTTTTTTTTTTTTTTTTTTTTTTAATCCTCTGTGGAAGCTAGGAAAAAATTCAGGTGAGTATCCTGGAAAGTAATTAGTGATTTGAAATAGAGGTGAAGATTGGGCAGTTTCTCCTGAAGGAGAGGTTTCTGGAGTTCCTCGGCCTGTCGGTGGTAAGAGTAATCGCTCAGAATTAATAAATGACTGCTGAGCCCTGAAGCACCTTCCCCATAGCTATTTGTCCTTGCCAGAGGAGAAGGTCAGTGTCTGGTTTCCTTTGAATTGAGAGATTAGCCCAGCCCTCTCTATTTCATCTTGCACGTGGGCGAGCAAACAGCTTCTGCTTTGGAATTTGGTCTGAACGAGGCTGATTTTTGTTTGTTTGTACCACAGCAGTGTTCTGAGCCCCAGCCAGCAAGCCGTGCCCGTGTACGCACCGTGCAACCGCAGGACAAGAACACGGACCCTAAAGGGAGAGATTCCAGCCCATGTGGAATCGATGGCCGTTAGTAAATCCTCCTGCTTGCCAGTCAGCAGGGAGAGGAGCTGTAGCCGTGTGGGTTGTTCTTGCAACCTGCTCCCGGCCGCCCGTGTTGGGGGATGGGGTGGCATCGGGCAGGAGAGAGGCAAGGGAGCGGCTTGGGGTTCCCCTTCTATCAGGGTTAGGGCTGTATGAGCTCTTCTGCTGAGCCACGGGTTTGGCCACTTGCAGTCTACATCAGTAAGTTCTATTTTAAGACTCGTTTGTCTAGTTCACCGATAAAAAGCCCCCCACCAAACGTGGTTTTAACAGAAATCTGGAGCTTATCGTCTTCCCCTCTGCTCCGGGAAGCTGCATTTAAACCCAGGATTAGGAGCTGAGGGACAGCTGTGTCCGCATGGATCTAAGGGAGAATTATTTTGCAAAAATGTCAGTCTTGTGAATTTTCTTCCTGTTGCTCCGTTCCTGCTCCTGAGCATCACTGAACCCATGTTTGTATCGATCTGCAGGCTCAGGAATACAGGCTTGCTCCCACTTGCCTTTTGCTTGTGTTTGAAGGACTGTTTCTGCAGCTACGAGCTTGGGACGTGGATTTGCATGCTCCAGAGTAAGATTTTTGGGTTGTCGTAGTGAGAAGAAAGCAGATTCCTTTCCGCAAACCCTGTGTCTGTGCCTGCATCTCGGGCAGCGCTGCGATCGCTTCGGTGCTCGGTGAAACGAGTCCAGCATTCGCTTCAGATGCCTACAGACTATCCATCTGCATCCGACCAAGTTACGTGGACTCTCCCTCCGGTCGGGAGAGAGAAATAGATATTTTGGGACACCTGACCCTCTTTTAGACAATTGCTTTCGAAGCAGACGAATCCAGCCCTGCCAGTGCCTGTTCCTCTCCGTCGGCTGTAGCCAGCGCAGACGTTGATGTCAGCGTTTGCTCACGTGAGTCCCTTATGAAATATTTCCAGTTTTAAATCGAACTGATGAGGTGTTTTCAGTGAAGCACAGTCCCCAACCAGCAAACATGTCCTGGTGCCCAGGGAGCTGGTTGTGTGCTGTAACTTTTTCTGCTTTTATTCTCCAGCTCTTTATCTAAGGAATGGAAATTATTCCATCGTGACAGGGACGTTGGCCTTTAGAAAGCTCCTTTTATCTACACAAATACTTTCTGCGGTATTTTTCCGCTAGTGTTGGCCTTTTGCTTATCCATCTTAGAGCTGGATTAACTTCAGAAAGGCAGAAGTGCCTTGTATGGAACTCTGAGGCACATTTATTTCTTTGACCAGTAAATCAGTATTATAGTTTCCTGGGGACTGGAAAAGAGGGTATTATTATGGAGCTATACTTCTAAGTCCACTTTCCTGAATGCTGAATTTCCAAGGAAAAGATATAAATCTCCTTTGTGAAGGAGAAACAGCTATATGAAACAGACTTCAGGGGCCTTTTTCTCTTTGTGTTTGCGCTCGCTCGCCTCTCTCGTCTGCTTTCCTCCCTTTCCTCAGGTGCTACGCTATATTACTTAATCTCCTTCGAGGTAAGTATAGCTTCTTTGTCACCTCATGGAACACATTGGTATTCAGAAGAGTTTTTTCCCCTGTCAGAGCCAATATTTTGTTTCTTTGTAACCTTCCTGGAACTCTCCAGCTAATATTTTTTCTTTTCATCTGTCTTTTATTGACCGTAGTATATTGAGCGTTGCTTCCCAGTAAATTTTTTTGTTTTGTTCGTGACTGATACATCCATTTTATGAAGCAAGGGAACCCAAACAGGAGACAAAACTGATTGCAGGGGCAGGGTGGGAGTGACAAGCGAGCAACTTTGTTTCTGCAGTGACCGGGTATAGAGACTTGCATCCTGATTTTTTTATTTTTTCATGTCTTCTGCCCTCTGTGTCCTGCAATAACTGTAGGAGATGCTGTTGGAGTTCCAGTAACTGAATCTAATTTCCACATTGCTTTCCTCCCCTTCATTCCCCTCACCACCTTGGTCATACAGTCTTGATAGAATGTTATCGTATGTGTGTTTGAGGAGGCCAGGAATTCCCGTGGCATGCAAGAGAGGGAGGACAGCTTACCTGCATCACAAGTGTTTATCAACGTGGTCACACGTGGAAGCTCTTGCTTCATTTTGGCTGGGATCTCTTCGTCCACAGCAGCTCTTTGGACCTTTTTGGGGTGTAACAGGCTGGGTAGTTTGGTGGGATAGAGAAGGGATCTTTCCTGCCACTTTGATTCTGCTCTGCACCCGCTGAAGTTCTGAGGGTTGCTGAGGGGTTAAGAAAAGTGGACAGCTGCGGTTGTCGCAAGAAACATCCATTTTTTCTTTGTCTAGGAATATTATTCTGGAGGTCCCTTGCTCTTTGCCATAGATTAAACGTGCTTGTCGCTTCTCTGGGTTTCATCTCGTGTCCACGGGGCCTGGATGAGGTGTTGACCCTTGGTTCGGGTGTTGTGAGTGTCTCTTCTGGCATCTCTTCAGAGCTCTCTTGTTCACAGCTGGGCTCTTAAAGGGTAGAGCTGACTCGTCACATCTAGGCCACCGATTCAAGAGCCGGTGCTGTTAGTTATTTGCAGCGAAGTACAAAGCGTGTCTTCAAACAACATTTATTTTTCAGCAATTCACGTTTTGATAACTTGCAGCCTTCTCTTTAATTTGTAGACGATCCAGTCCCAGTTGTGCCCGTCCTCGTTCGTGCTCTTCCAACCTTACAAGAGCACTGGCCAACCAAACCTGGAAACGGTCACCCTTTGGGACCAGTGAGCTGCCCAGAAAGTTTTGATTCTCTGCTTTGAAAATGCTGAAAATCTACTCCATGAATAGCAAATCTGGCCACCTAAGCAAACAAACAAAACAACTCAACCCACCAGAATTTTTCAAGACGAATTAAAGCTCTGATAAGAAGAGAGCAGTAGGAGAGAGCTGGAATTGGGAAAATCTGACTATTTATTTTAATATTTTAATTGAATAGGTTGGGAGGCAGGGAGAGAAAAGATGATGCTGGAGACAAGAGTTCTGGTAAGGGGAGAGGAAAAGTAATTGTAAACATGACCAGCAAAAAAATATACCTTATGTGCAAAGTCCATTTAAATGTAAATTACCTAAAGTGATTTTTTTTCCTAACTTTTTTTTAGTGGAATTTTTAGCAGCACGGTGTAGAAAGCCAGAAGTACTTTTTCCTCTTGTTTAAATCTGTGCTGCAGACAGCTGTAGAGAGCTGTAAATATCCCCCCATCTCTCTCTACCTCCTCACACCCACTTCTCTCCTTTAGGCTCCTTGGAGCTGTTCCCTGCAGCAATGCTTCCAGGTAGTGACAGTTCGGATGTTCCCTTCAGTCACCGGAGCCCTGTCAGGGCCAATTAGCATCTTAATGACTGGCATGTACCATCTTGATAACATTCAGTCTGTGCTCTGCACCAGGGGACCTCGCCTCTTAAGAACCCATCTTGTCTCATCTGGCCCATACTGGTTGTATAAACCTGGTTTTTTTTTTAAAAAAAAAAAAAAAA
>NW_009705335.1:0-18084 GCF_000703405.1 Apaloderma vittatum
ATTCTATGATTCTATGATTCTATGAACATAAGCTCAGTATGCTTAAGAAGATCATAGTCTCTGCTCTCTTTCCACCTGGTTATGCTCTTACTCCAGCAGCAGAACCTTTTTCCTTACTACCCACAGCCACTGCATTTAAGCTTGAAAAGAGCCTTACTTGTTACCGGCCAAGGTTACACCCAACCCACAGAGCCATAGCCAGCTGCACCCCTGAGAAGATGCTGCAGTCAGTATGGTACCAGAAGCAACTCAAACTTAGAGTCACAGTTTGAAGCAGATTCCTCCCTCTGTAAGTTGCAGGCTTTAAAGGTACCTAATGTTGGAACTGCCCTCTTAATTCAGACATTTTTTGCTTGCTGTGTTGTTCACTGCTGTGTCAGAACACACATAATGTGATGTTGCAAGGCAGTGCTGGAGTGAAATAAACAGCCCCAACAGATTAATTTCTAGAAAAAAGAATATTAGTTTTATACAATAAAAAAGAGCTTCATAAGCACCACTGAAGATTATGGACTTAGTTTTTGCATGTATTAAATATTTGCTAGTAGCTAATTTAACAATAAAGTTGACTTTCAGGATATAATTAAGTGTATATAACACAGCTAACATGCAGGGCTCTCATACATACGTAGTAACAGAAAAGAAAGATGGTGCCCGCAAAGTAACAAATCAATAAAGTGGTAACAACCATTAGTGTTTACAAAAACAGGGCCCTGCCACCACCTCCCCACCAGTCCCAACCAGGAACTGTGAATATTCAGGTTTATAGACAGGAAAAATATGGTACACTCCATTCTGCACAGCTTCCCACCATCCAGCTAGTCTCAGCTCAAGAACAATCCTAAACCTAGTACAATTTTCCTCTTAATTAGCTTTTTCAGTTACTCATCCTGTTTCCCCCTGAAAACAGAGAAAGATACCCAACATGTTTATTTTGTTCATCTTTAGCATGGCTCCTACTAGCTTCAATTAATGTCCAAAGGGTTAGAAAAGACAGTAAGCACTCAGTACATCTTCACGAGTTCCATGCTACTCATGATTGTGTAGGTCCCTCTCACACTCATCCTAAGACAGTTTTTCCCAGCCTATTTGGCTGCTTCTGTCCCACAATACTGATCACCTTTGTGGCCCTTATTTGTTAGAACTTTTCAAGGTCTAATACATGCTTTTTGAGAGGAAGAACTGGAACCACCCACAAGACTGAAGGTGTGCACAAACAATTAAGTCCAAAATGACTTTGCTCTCTTTTACTTTCCCAAATATTTCTGACTGCCACTGAGTCAATGGTTTCACGGAACTATCTATCAAAATATTATGACCCCAACCCCGTTGATCATAAAGGTAATTTCTGTGCCCATTACTAAATATGTGAAGCTAGCATCATAGGATATCTTAGCATCACAGATCACTTTTA
The DNA here is from genome assembly GCF_000703405.1 of Apaloderma vittatum. Taxonomy (NCBI): domain Eukaryota; kingdom Metazoa; phylum Chordata; class Aves; order Trogoniformes; family Trogonidae; genus Apaloderma; species Apaloderma vittatum. The sequence goes on from NW_009705335.1 coordinate 1,415, forward strand.
TCCAGACTTTGCCTAGAGGCACCTTGATTCATGACAGGATATACCTGCCATAGTACCACCACCACGAACAGAATGACTGAAAAAACACAACTATTGCATGTACGTTTTCTTATATTCCTATATTACAGCAGATCTATTACTAAGTTATTTTCCTAGAGGGAATGGATTAAAGTTAGAAATGGATGGGTTCAGACTGGGTGTTAGGCAGAAGTTCTTCACCATGAGAGTGATGAGACACTGGAACAAGTTGCCCAGAGAGGTGGTGGAAGCCCCATCCCTGGAAGTTTTTAAGGTCAGGCTGGATGGAGCTTTGGACAACCTGATCTAGTGGGAGATGTCTCAGCCCATGGCAGAGCGGGTTGGAACTAGATGATCTTTAAGGTCCCTTTCAACCCTGGTAATTCTATGATTCTATGATTCCTTCTAAAGAACAAGATTACCTTCATTTTTCCACTGTACTTTGGATCTGAAATTGTTTCAAAGGCTGCATCTTTGCTTAACTGCACAAAATCTGGAAAACTGGAAAACACATGGCTGCACACCCGTTTGATATGTGCATCCTGGAAGACAAGCAGAAAGTTTGAACAAGCATTAAAAATGAGAGCTACATGGGAATACCAGTAACTCATACAAGTAATTAAACAGGTTGAAACAAGTAATACGCCAAAATAAATAGAGTTACATGTTTTTGCTCAGTTCACTACAGAAGTGCCGGATGAAACATCTCCTGTATGTTTTGGGTTGCTTTATTTAAAAGAGGAAAAGGATCTTCATCTAGAACTGTGGATTCAAGTTACTAGAGTAAGAGATGGCCAAAATTTCTTCTATTGGGTAGGCACTGGTGTACTGGGTTCAGCCAGGATAGGGTTAATTTTCGCTGGAGAATGGGAGCTGGGCATAGCCAGGACAGCTGAACCAAACTAGCCACTAGCCAAGGGGATACTAGATACCATCATCAAGTCATGCTCGGTGCGTAGGGTTCTGGGTGGTAAGACATCTGCGTCGCATACTACTCATGTTACATGCTATCTAGTTAAACACTACTGCTATTACTGTTATTTCACTGTTATTCTCATCATTAAAGCAAACTGCTTTTATCTCAACCCCACGAGGCTCTGCCTACTGCTCCTTCCGGGCTCTCCTCCTCATTCGTGATTGACCTCGTCATTCCTTTCTTTCCCTGCTGGTCAGTCGGCTTGCACCAGGACAACTGGCCAGTACGTCATTTGCAGGAACTCTGTTGGCTTGAGGTTTGCATTACCCAACAGTTGTGTACCGGCATTTCTCTTGCCTCTCTGGCAAGATAAGCCAATATGAGAATTAGATTGTCATCTCATCAAAACAACAAAAAACAGTACGGGTCATGCATTTGAACTGTTCAAAAGCCACATAAAGTTGCACTGCTGGAATGTGGGTGGCTCTGAAGTTCAACACGACTATACACTTTAAGTCTAATTTCCCAGAGGAGCAGAAAAGATCTTGTCTTCTGCCTAAGAATAACTCATGTGATGAACTGTAATGATAAAGGTAAGAAATAATACAAAATGTCAATTTCTTCAGCAGATTTTGGAGAAATTAATAATTATATACGTCATAAAAGTGCGTAACTCTCAAAATACTCATATATAGTTATTTCAGTGTCTATTTAAGCTCTCAAATATTATTACAACAAAAACTACATTCACTACATAAAAAAAAATGACAATGCTGAAAACATTTGGCTACATACAGTGTATAATGCCCTGGATACTAACAGTAACGTTTCCTAAAAAGAAAAACTGCCTAAATGGAATAAACTTGCCAAAATTAGCCAGAATTTTCTCATTTGCATTCTTCTGAGAGGAAGTGGTAACATCCCTAAAGCTCTTTGCTCACTCTTGGATCTTAAGGATCACTGTCGCTTATGGATCTTGTAGGTTACATGCCACAGTAGCAAGATAAACTGATAGTGTTCTCTCATTGAGCATTTTCTACTAAAACATGTTTCCCATTATTTCGAGACGTTCAGCTCTGAATACAAAGAACTAGAGGAAAAAAACCCAACAACACATTTTAACTGTCCATTATTTATCTATTTGCACAAAGACGTTCCCCTTCCTAGGCCCTTGTCATAAATGGAACTGAAATGATACTATCAGAAATCACTAAAAATGACTACCCCACTAAAGCTCTCCAATGTATCTATAACACTTACTTTCAGATCTGCATCAACTAAATGAATATATTGTTGTGTAAAAGCTCTATCTAGAAGGGCTGCATTCTAGATTAGTGAATGGAAAATGAATTTTTTGCAAAGTATCCTTATTTCAATTAGTTAAGACTTGAAAGGGAGTTCAGCAGCAATTTTTATTCAAGAGTTTTCATACCATTTTTCATATGTCCATTTTTTAGATACTTCTGAAACTAACCTGTTGCTTGCTAGTGTTATCAGTCTGCAGCAGTGCAGCATGATTTGCAACCTTCTGTAGGATTGTCAGGTAACTGAAACGCAGTGACTTAATTGTTTCACCATGAGCATTTACCTATGCAAAAACAAAAAATGTTTACGCAAACAAATACTGCTGAAAACAAGAAAGACACAGGTATGTTCATTTCAGATAATTTCTGTAGATATCATGCTAAGGTAACCAAGAATCCCTCAGTATACAAAAAGACAACTTTACAACTAATTTAAATGTAAATCACACCACAGCTGTTTCAACTTCTTACACTAAAACTGCTAACTTTGTGTGTTTCTGTTGTTGAGCAAACTACAGTTTTATAAATATCTCAAGTAGCATAATTCAAAAAACTTCAAATGTAACAGCAATAGCTACTCTGCTGGTTATCATTGCATGAGTTAACCAATGTTTGTTTTCCTTTCCCATCTCAAGTAGCCTAAACTCACAGTTAACTTTGGAATAAGACAGTCTGTAACAGCAAGTATCTGCAGGCCTACCTACTGCATTTTGTCAATCAAGCCCAACAGCATTTTACTTTTCCTACAAAATAGCATGAGAACTAATACTAATGCTAGTATCCGTGGAATAAGAAACTGGCTGATCAGAGGATTGTTTTTCAAAAAAACATGCAGAAGACTGAATAAGTTACAGCATTTGGGGAAAAAAAACCAAACCACTACACAAAAATCAAAATAGGCTAGAAGAAAAATAGGGAGAAGGAGGTATGAGACATATGCTTCTAAATGCTTAAAAGACATGTTTAATCTGAACCTATTGAGTGGTATGGGCAAAATAAATTATGAAGCTACAATAATTGAGTGTTAAACAAATCCAGAGAAGATAGAAAAAAATCTGCAAAGCTATTACTAGGGAAGAAAATGCTGCTTATGCTTTATGACTACTTAGCAGTTCTACCTTGAATAAAGCACAGTACTTTTTTGTGGCATAGAAAGACACAATCCAACTACAACATAGATAAGCTGCTAGGTCCACAATGTCTCTGATTTGCAGCTTCTGTATGGACCACCTGAGGCACACGGGAGTAGCATGCCTGACACATACTAAACATCCCAGAGCAGTTCCCTTGCAAACATCAACTGTATCACAGGCACACTTAGTACAACACACCCAGATTTCACTGCACAAGTTAACAGCCACCTGCTCAAGGCATGCAAAGCAGCTTTACTATAATCCCAAAGTGTCTAATGCCATCATGCTCGTGACACAGCTACCCATGTTTCCGGTTGGGATTCCCCAAACAGATGGCCTCTGACCATGCAGCCACTTCAATGAGCCCTTCATCAACAGAGGATCTCTTAGGAAAACCAGAAAGACTATATTCTAAAATCCAAACAGCGCAAGCTCTTACTTTGTAACAACAGTTCTTCCTCTTACGGCCGCTGTTGCAGCTACAGAGCTCTCCTGCTCGTAATACTAAATTTACATCCTCGGTCTCTAGCACAGCCTGGTACACAGCTTTCTGGAATTCAGTCAGGGAACAGTACACCATCTGTCAATGAGACAATCCCCAAAACACAATTATGTGAGGCATACAATGAAAAGCAAAAGAGCACTGCATCAAAAAGCATAAAACTGTGGAAACACTGAGAATAAAGTAGAAAACAAGAACACGTTTCCTCAAATAGTTACAGGAAATTATTCTACAACCAAATGAAAAAGATGCCTATCTTGACACCAAAACAGCATTAAATTGTCGCCAAAAATGTATGTATACTTATTACATCCTCTCCCAAAATTCTACAAAGAGTATCAATGTCAAGCTAGAAGAACCTGCTGTTAGGTTTCTATAAACCTTTCAGTATGGCTTTTGTGGAGATATAGAAGGAGGAGAAAAACTGAGAGAAATAACTGCATAATTGCAGTTGTGGATTGCTCTCTGCTTAATTTGCCCTTTCTTTCTTCTTTTTAGGCACTAGCTGTTGTAGGGCACTATCTCAGGCAGGACAAACAGAATAAGCAATGAGAATGCAAGGATCTACACAGTGCTATGGCCAAAACTCTTATCCCTCTTCTTAGAGACCATGGGTGGCATCTCCATGACATCTTTAGTCTTAAACAGCAGGAGACAGAAATCCCAAGATCATTCCTTAACCTAGGCCACCCACACAGCAGCAGCACCATGCTGAGCTATAATAATACAGCAGTAACTTGGACATATACTCACATTAACAAGAGAATGAAAAGAATAAAACCTGCTAGATTTAGAAAAGCGATTGACTGACATTTGTGTTAATCTTTCCTTCAGAAGACAGTTTAGATGGCATTATTATACACTACGGATGAAGAATAAACACCATATTTTGAAAATAAGAACAGCTGCAAACTAATTTATGTCTACACAGAAGGAAAGCACAAATATAAGCATTAAGAATTTATCAGACTTCTTCACTACAGTCATACAGTATTATCACTTCATATAATGTTCACAATAGCACTACATGAACAGGATTACAGATCTATCAACAATGAGCTTTAGGTTTGCAGGTTTTCTTTTATTTAGTGATGGAAAATGCGAGAGTTAAAAATCTGAAAGTATACTGTTTCATGCAGAAAGTGTCAAATTGCAAATTCAGAGCCCTACGTAGAGTTTCAAGAGATTTACATGCATTGCATTGGGTTTGCTCAGATAAGTACAAAAGTGCATATAAAATGGACGTGTAAATCACTAGTCAGAAGTCTAGCTGAGCATTTTCATGCTTGATTAACTCCATTTCAACATGCAATCATAGTAATTATGTGAACAAAGCACACTACTGCACGTGCATTTTTTCCAAGGCTCTGGATTCAACTCCTAAGTTCGTAAGTTCAAAAGAAAACCACAAACTACTACAGGCATGATGAAAGAAAGAAAACACAACAAAAAACAAAAAGAAGAGATATATTCACAAGCATCATATTTGAAATGTGCAGGCTCTCTTACTCTGTCTTCCTTTTTTGGCAACTGATCACTGATAAGTGCTTTGGTACGTCTCAGAAACCAGCCAGACATTTTTCTTGCCAGCTTCACCATGGCCTTACGACCTGTTGCTAGCTCTCTTTTAGTTGCAGTGTGCCTCTGGCCATGCTCCACTGGATCAGAAAATTTCTTCTTGAAATTTGCTCTGCTGCCCAAAAGTCCTGGTACAGCCCTATTAAAAAACAAAGGAGGTGGGGAGATTGTGAAGGAGTAAGAACATTCTCTTTAGGCCAAGGAAGTCTGTCCTTTTCCATTGATTAAAACTAAACCATAAATTTTCTCTGGCTAACAGCAAGAGATCTTAAACTAACAATCACTAGGGAAATGAATAAAAATTGTCTATACAAATAGAAATATATACTACTACTTTCATACATGACTTTTTTTTTTTACTTCCTGTGAGCCACAAATGTTATAAGATTGCCCTTAGGAAAACGGTTGCCACCTCCAGGAGAAAAAAAAAAAAAAATCAGCAGTCCAACAGAAGTATACAGAACCTCTAAAAAACAACATTGCTACCATTCAGAAGTTTAAACTGGAAGCTAAGTGGTCATATTTTACATTTTTACTGGTTTTATTAGAATCAGGCATGCAGATATTGCAATTATTAAATAAAATCTTAATAAATCCAATGGTAAAGGGAATTTAGTAATAATTGGCAGCACAACACCTGAACATCAGCATAGTTTTAATGGACCAAATGCAACACTTAGCTTACTGATAAAGTCCTTCTCTCCTGATACTCAACTCAGCCTGTATATCTTTATATTAGTAGCGTTTGCCTGTTCTGTAAAGCATTCTTAGTCCATCTCCTATGTTTAGATTACTATCTAGGGTTCGTTCCACCTCTCTCCATTAAACTTTTCCTGGATAAGACTGTTGCTTTGCAAATACACGCACTTGTGCATTTTGAAAAAGAGATAAACACGATCACTTTCATCTTTCAAGTAAGTCAGAATAACCTGCACATGCTGGACAAAGCAAAAGCACAATGTGGGCTGAAACTGTGTAATGATTCTCTATCTTCTGTAGAGAGGACAGAAGAAGGAAAAAAAAGTGTCCTTAGAAAACAAATGTAAACATTGAGCTGCTTCCCAAATTCACCAAAGCAGCCAGGTAGGAGGAGCTCCAAATGTATTAAATAACTGCAAAATTCATACCTGAAGCTTATTTCCACAGATGTATTGAAAAAAACATACTAACTCTCTCACAAAGAATTAGGTTTTCACCTAGGGGGCGTGAGTGTTGTGGGTTGATTTTTTTTTACTTAGCTGGGTCCCATATCATCCAGCTCTATCACAGACCTACTGCGTGGTTAACATATAGACGCATTTAACCAGAAAAAAAAGGATGCTTTATTTACCAGTCCATAACACACCAAAGCTCCTTCATATTGTTTTGAAGAATAGTTCCAGTAAGGCCAATGCGAACAGTGCATTTTAATGACTTCATGGTTTGAGTTATTTGAGCCTTTGGGTTCTTGATTCTATGCGCTTCATCCACTATCACAGCAGACCAGTCTATGCTGCGAATGAACAAGAAATACTGTATTAACTGAAATTACTTATCCCATCATCTCACATTCTGTTTGTTTAATAAATTCAACTGCATCGTTGAACCTAACAGCTAAACTACACGGTCAAATAAATAACTACTATTAACTGGCTTAAATGCTTTCTGTGAAAAAAGCAGCTTTCACTCTCTGGAGCAATCAATCCAGCACATCAACAGCACTAATTGCAATCATAGGCAAGATTTAGAAAAATTAAATAAATCTCTTAAAGTTAACTACTGAAACGTGGTTAAACACAAGTATGCTTCATTTTCCCCAAAAAATCTATTACGTGTAACGAAAAGTAGACTGAAAGCATTTCAATCTGGTTTCCTACGTAAAAGCATCACTCAATTTCATTAATATTGGTATGATACCAACACGACAGAGGAGTTTTAACATTTTGACATTTTGTGATCAGGAGGAACATATCTAGAAGTGGAGATTGAGAGCTATTTTGCAGCCGGTTTAAGCATAAAACTTGGAGGTAGAATGATCTGTATACTGTAACTTATATCAGCAAATCCCTAGGAAGAGATTTATTAAATTTATGTGATTGCTTTAGAGATATGAAGGAGTATCTCAGAACAAGATCGTATCTACTTTGACAATACTTCAAGCAGCAAAAAAATTAAACAGATACATTTAGAAGGAAAGCTCTCTCCTGAGCAGGATGTATTTAGTTCACTAATCTGAAGGCATAACTTGTGGCATTTTTGATGTCTAACAAATATATTCATTCATATTTGAGGTCTTGACATTCCTACAATCTGCTAAAAACTGGGAGTTTCTGAAAGGAACTTAACAGATTAGCACACACCAGCTCCTTCAACGTCATTTGTCATTATGCTGATTTACACGTATAACTGAGCATATATATTCTTATTAATAATGCTTAAGTATTTAAGACCAGTTTTTAAGGCCAATTCACCACTCTAAGCAAGATACATAGCCCCTTTCAGTGTCAAGATCTCAAGAACATCAAGCCACATGCTCGGCAGAAACAGTTTGGTGAATCCGTATGCTGAAGCAATGCATTTGCAAGCAGTCAGTCACATATCAGATCCGTTTTGCACATGAACCTATTCCATGACCACTGTCTATTCAACGACCGAGACTGAAGAGTTCCTCAGAAAGACAACTGCAAAATTAGGGTACTGCTTCAGACTTCTCCTGCCTGTGCTGCTTTTCAGACCTGAGCATAGAGAGAGAGATGGAGATCTGATTGTTTTGGTGATGGTCTCGACCCTTCCCAACATCAAAAATTACAAGATCTGCAGATACACTGACAACACCAGCTGCTAAGGGCAGCTGGTATAAAGTGCACATAACAAAGAAAACACATTTTGAATGTTTGCTAAGAATTACATGAGGTTTTTTGTCTTACATTGTCCTGAAAGATAGAAGTCTCTTCTGCATATCCTTTAGCTAGCCCCCATTTTCTCCCCTTCAGGACAGCAAGTCCTTGGATTTAACAGTATATACGTTACCCAGAAGGAGCAAGCACTTAAAAAGAATAATGCTAAATTAGATAGTTAAAACTCTGTGAACAGAAAAAAACCTCCAGCATTAAAATCATTACTTGTTAAATTCATCCAAATGCAGGCGAAGTATCTCATACGTTGTAAGTGCAACTTCACATTTCCCTTGCTTGATACGACTCAAGTCATCATCTTTTTTATTACCATGTAAGACAGAGACCTTGAAGTATCCCCATGTGTCTAACTCATCCTTCCAGTTGTACAGCACTGAAAGAGGGGCCACTATAAGGAAAGTCTGAAAACAAATAGGTGTTATAATATTATTGGAAAAGCTACAACACAGCACTTTCTCAGTAAGGCAAGTCAAAATCTTGGTATTTATTTTACTGCTTTGAACACTCTGAACTGTTTAGTTCTGTCATTCCAAAGCATATTATACAAGAATATCTGACTTATCAATATGAATTCAACAGTAATCAGTTTACTCAGTATTTAAATAGTACAGAAAAAAATAATGCTAAAAAAATACTGAAGTAGAGCTACTTACTAAAATTATAATCTAATAACTGCAATAAGACATGAGATATTGCCACTTTGCTTTGTTACAGCGTCTGTATCTGTATGCCATGTGTTTTACAGATGGAGAAAACAAAAATATGAAGACGGTAAGCAGCTTCCTCCAATCCACAAGTCTAATCATTATAGGACTTCAAAACAGAAAGACCTGAAAAGGGTTTAAAAATTTAAGATAGCTCATGCAATTAATTTAATATCATGTAATAATAAAAGCAGCGAGGTGGGAATGGACCACAGGAAGTTTCTAGTCCAACTTTCCGGTTAAAGTAGGTACAAACACTGAATTCAGACCAGATCATCTAGGGCTTTCTCAACTCAGGTCTTCAAAACCCTCCAAAGGTAATGGCAGTCCACAATCTCTCTCGGTGACCTGTTCCAACACTTCATTGTCCTCAAAGTGAAATTCTTCCTCTTTTATTCCGAGTCAGAAGCATTCCTGATTCCTTCACATTAAGCACTATCATCCCTTCACCTCTTCCTCTCTACTTCCATTTCCCAAGGAACTTGTACCCATTATTCACAGAGCTACAGTCATATGAACCATTCTTCCAGCTAAATATTCCAATTATTCCAATAAAAAACAGCAACAAAAAACAGAAATTGCATGGGTAAAGCTAAAATAATCTTTAGATTTCTCTCATTCACACAGAACTTTTACAGGCATCTTCATCTGCTGTAACTCTATTTAATTACTTACATTATCAGTCAGACTTCCTTGTGGCATTATGACAGTCATTCAAGAAAATACATGAGGTTATAAGATTAGTTATAGAATTTCCAAAAATTTGCACTCGTCTTAATTATTTAAATGTTCTGTTTATATAGACACACGTGCCTTTCGTACTTTAGAAACAATCACAGAAAACTATCATTTTTTCCTCATTAACATGGGGTTTTGAAAGTACTCTAGCCACAAATCTGATCTAGATTTTTCCAAAGGCTTTGTGTTAGTGTAGATCAACAGTATTAACATCTCAGACGATAACTAGATAATGCACTACAACAGTCTGAAAAACTGAAGGCTTCCCTAATACTACCAGGAAGGCCATGAACCCATAATCTACCTACATAGTCAAATTTTAAAAATTAGTAAACTCCTAAACCAAAAAAACAAACAAAAAAATAATCATCAAGTATCACCTTTTACCAAAATTCTTAAATTTGTATCACTAAAATCTGTACCTTCTTGGTGTTACACTTTGATTCCTTTTTCATCGTCCTCAGTAAAAATTCCGGCATATTATTTTCAATATCCTCACGCGTTCCCTTTTTGTGCAACACTGCAGCCAAAAATGAAATGACCTTGAGAAAGAAAACAATTCTCAGTGATTATGTACGAAAATGCCAACAGAAATTGTGTGAGTTTCACCGAAAATAAAAATTTAAGGCAAAATACTGCATGGAATTTAGTAAGGTAGGTTTGGCGCTTTTGTTTGGGGTTTTTTGTTTGTTTAAGTCTATGACAGTTGTTAAAACTGCATAACAGTCCCTTGAAGAATCTCAAATTCAGGAGATAAGCAATTAATTGCTCTATTTTTCATCTTCTAAGTTGAAGAGTACCCAAAATACAGAAGACTACAAACGAGATAGGAAAAATAGATAAGGCATGCCTTGCAATTCTCCTGCTTTCAAGGGGACACTTGAGTCTTAGATGAGAAAACAGAAGGAAGAGATACTTCCTAACTATACTCCCAACACTACTTATGCAAAAGGAAGAGGTTTGAACTAGATGTTTACTACTATGTCACTTTCTGTACGTTCCATTCCTTCTGACTCCTGCTGTTAGCTTCAAAACTAGTTCCTTCTGTTGTGTTTGGCTATGTTGTCTTACCTGCCTCAAACCAGTCAAGGTGATTTTCTTTTCATTATTAGAAGACACTAACTATAATGCAACACAGCAAGAACAAACATCCCAACATAGGCTATTCCAAGTTGCTCCTGTGGTAATCCAAAACAGGAAGAAGGCACAGAGATACCTGGCCAGATCACGCAAATCTCAAAACGCCACTTGGGATAAATGGGCTCCAAAGGGCTAAGCAGCAGGGACCAGATGCATCATCATTAGATTGGTGCCCTTCTTCTGAAAGTTCAACACACTGTCCTTACTCAGAGCAGCCAGCCCCAGCCACTTCCTACTGCAGCTGCTACACAGCTGCTCATAGCAGGGCAGAGGTAAAGCTGTCAGCTGTTGACTTTCAAAAACCAGGAAATTTCCAGAGCTTTCTCCTTGTGAAAGAAGCCAGATAGGGGTGCAGAAGTGCAGGAAAAATACCTGAGAAGAGCAAAGGATGAACAGCAGAGAGAGGAAACCCACTGCATGTAGGGACAAAGAGTTAAAAAGAGACATGTAGAAGAAATTAAACCCAAGCATTTTGATATGTAATATTTCATATAAACTGAGGCAGAGAGTAACTGCAAGTCCGTACATATTGTTTGGCTTAATTTTTTTTAAATCCTTTTGAGAATAACAATAAAACTGAACATAAAATCTCCATATGTCTTCCAGATCCTCCATTTTTGGAAGAATTATGCATCACAACTTTGTTACAATAGCAAAGTCTGAAAAAGGGTAACCTTTGGCTCCTCCAGTTAAAGCAGGAAGCAATACAAAGGCTTTGATAAGAAACTAACTAGAATCCCATTAAGAAACAGCATTATTCTACTCCACCTTGACTTCAGCTTGAAATGAAAAGCACCATACACTGAAGAAGCCACTTTAAGCAAAAATCAGAATTGCAAAAAAAACATTAAAATGTAGAAGTTCTCTAGGAAAGTCTTTATCTCATAACTCATCATACTCATCTTTTCTAAACAAGTTAAATCGTCTTGCTTCATAACCACTGAACTGCCTTTTCCACACTGAACTTGAAAAACAGTTAGTGTTTTATAAAAAATTATGCAACATATTCTTCAAAGTCTCTACCTTTCTTCTGCAAACTTGACAGTGCGATTAGAAGAAGTAATCATCAAATGCAAATTCCACACAGGAACACACACCACTGTAGGATAAATGTGAGCAGGTCACTATAGGTCCAGCTCAGAGATTCAAAAATACATGAGATGTAAGCAAAACAACTTATCTTTTTTCTCCACACAGTCTACTACTACCTTATCTAGATGCTTTCTACTATATGAAGTCAGATTATTTGCAGTTCTGAGTAGAAAAAAACTTCTGTAACTATCGAGTTCTTAAACTGATATGGACAAGAAACATGGTCAAGCTTAGGTAAAACATAAGGTAAATGGATGCAGTTTAGTTTTAATAAACACCTGTTAGCAGATCAGCAGCAGCTACACAAATCCATGACGCACATCTAAATGCTCTAACCAGAGTTTTACCAATTTAGTTTACTCACTCCCTTGTCAAGTTTGCTACAGAACAATACTTCTTTGCACTGAAGGGTGTCTGTCTACATTCTCCTAAATGGAAGGGAGGCAGATGCTACAGCCAGCATTTCTCAGCGAAGGAATGAGCTTATATTTGACACATGGAGGGATAAAGGAGGTGGTGACCCAGACCATCATAGGATAGCCATAGGATTCAAACTGCTAAGTTAAAACCAGACAGATTATAGAGAATTTTAAACATAAAAATACTCTTATATTACTAAAATAAACAAATCATTTGGGCCACACTGATACAAAGTATAACGGAAAAACCCAGTCATACTTCATCCTTTCATCAACCTCAGTTTCTAGAGTGATAAAAATAATGTGGAACATCTAAGCACTTTTTCCAGAGGTGGGAGTAAATGCTGTCTGCTCCTTCTTCTCAATACAGTTGAACTACTTGTTTTCAGGTTAAAAAAAGGGAAAGGTCAGTTGAAGTGCTACAGCCAAATAAGGGCTGTATTTTTTTTTCAGCACACTCCACTGCAAACTACTTTCTTGATGCACAGGTAGAAATCCTCAAAGTAAATTCAACATCAGTACTAATGTTTTAGCTACCATAACTACCAATGTTTACACTAAAAGGAGAAACACATCCCAGTTTTCTGGCTTGTCAGGAGTGAATCTTAAATCACCAACAGCTCCTTGATCTAAGTGCCACCCTGGATGGTCATGTACTGACCCTGCAAGTCCACAATAACAAAGGGAGGCTAAGCTCCATTGAGGTGTAAATTTTTTTTTTTTTAAAATAACATATTTAAGAAAAGACATCTCACAGAAAACACACTGCCAAAAAAAAAAATCTGTTCTCTCACCAAAACAATCAAAAAGAATACCTGTATTGTCTTGCCAAGGCCCATATCATCTCCAAGAATACACCCTCTTTTGTTAGCGTAGTGTCCATATAGAAATTGGACTCCTTCCCTTTGATAATCACGCAGGTATCTGTTAATTGTATATGGAATAAAATCACCACTGTCAGACAATTTAAAAGCAACTGAAGGAGATGGAAGATTTTGGTCAGGAAAACAAGGCTTTTCCAGATCATCATCATCAAATATTAAGCTTTTCCAGGATCCTCTACTTGCTTTGACTCTACAGAGTTTAGTTATCAGTATTTTCCTTTCTTCAGACTCCAAGAATGATACAACAGCAAATGATTTTCCATTCTTGTCCTTTTCAATAGAAGATATTGTTCCTTCATGAAGTTTTCCGTTTTCAAGACAAGGGGCAAGGCACTTCTCTCCAACATGCCAATTATCTGATAAAAAAACCAAACATGCATACTGATAAACTGGGCACACGTACCAAGTACTCCACCTTGTCACACAAACAAAACACTGGCTACAAATTTAGGATAAAAGATTTTATTAAAGGTAGCACAACAATCAGGATACCAATCAACTGAAGTTTAGAATCAAATCTCAATCTAGGCTTAAAACTATAGTTTGCTGTAACACTGCTATTTTATAAATATCTGAAAGTCTATATTAAAAGATCTGATGTAAAAGCTAAATTTTGTTATATTGAACTGTTACACAGTGGCTTCATACAGGCAAACACTGACATGCTGATGCCTGCAGATTTAGTGTCCAATTAACAGATCACATGACTTGGTCAAAAAGGCCTTCTGTGGTAGACACATAGAAACATTGAATCAAATACTGCAGTGTTAGTAAACTGTTTTATAATTATAATCACATAGGAAAACATTGTCTTTCACCTAACAAAGCCTGGAGCAGGTAAAAAAAAAACCAAACCACACTTATGTTTATAAATAGCAGTGTACTTTAAGAACATATAACAACATATCATTTGCTTACGTTGTTCATAAAAGTGGCCAATTAGTCAGATAACTGCTTACATAGCTGTTAAGTTTGAAACTGCTAAAGTCTGTTCTACTATGCGGTCTCCCTAGAGCCTTAATACAGCGTATCAAGTATTAACAGAGATGATTGAACTGCTCCATTTTCAGTTATCTCATTTTTATATTTCAGAATTTTTACTGTTTCTTATCTATTTGTTGGAATAAGTTCTGTTACTTGTAAGAAAGTCATTATCAGCAGCAGTAAAAGGCAGCTAAGGGTTTTATGGCAAGGAACAAATCAGAGTAATTCTCCCATCAGAGCAAGTATTCACACCTCATACCCATGATCAGTGGTAGCACACCTGATCTGGGCATGTCAACCCAGTTACTTCTCAGAGGCAGGAAAAAGAAAAGAGGAAGTCCTGAAGGTAAGAAATTCCACCTTCCCCCTTTTTTATGGCTCAGTGCAAAAAAACTGATGGAGAAGATAAATTCTTCTCACAGAAGATATATTCTTCTCAATAGGGTTATTCTCCACAATATATTAATTAGATTGATGATAACTACACTTAATTTAAAAAAAAAAATACACCTACAAGAAAACAAAACCATCAATGTAGTCCACTACTCTGGAACCAGTTGTGGCCATAAGCTGACATTCAGGTAACAAAAATAACAAAAGCATGCAAAACATCTGAAAATTCTTAGACCTGAAAGTATTCTTCCAGCTACAGAGATTTTGTATCAGGCACAGTTTGTCTGTTTAGCAAACCCCAGTGGACCTCTCTCTTTCAAGGAACCTCACTCCTCCTCTAACACATGCAGATTCTTGCATTCAGTCTTTTGACCACAGGTCTGCTCTCTAATACCCCTCAAGCTTTTGTCTGCTATGAACTTGGATCCCACAATCTAAACTGATGGCCTATGACAAGCTTTTACACTGACAAGATCATAAACCACAATCTTTCCATTACCACAATTCATCATTTAGCAGATCTCTTCCATAATGCCCACCACAACCCTTATTTGAGAACCTCAGCCCCACATCCTGTGATCCGTCCATAGGCTGCTCCATACCTTTCTCTATTCCTAGATACTTGAAGCTCAAACATGTCTTTTTGAGGCAAAGGGTGAAGTACAGACAGTATGTTCAACAAATCGTAACTGTCCTCTAAAAGCTTAAGGCATTTTTACCATCTCTCACACAAAATCAAATTGATGCAAAAAACATGTACATTATTTTCTCCCAGCAGCATCTAAGTCTTTGAGCAATTTCTCAAAACCAGGAAGCAAGACTTAAGAAAATGAAACTTGCCATACACTGCTAAATATGCAAAACAAAGTCTAAAATAAGAGCATTTCTATAATTACTTTCTTTTACTGTAATTATGGACACCATTGCTAGTAAACATCAGAAAATAATGCTGTATAAGCCAATGCAAGAACTGCTATTTTAACTAGCTGGAGTCACTAATTTATTGGTTTCTGAACCAGAATTATAATTTATGTGAGGTACTATCTTTAAAAATGGAGAAAATTATCTGGTATGGCTTGCTAGCATGGTTCATTGAAGAAAGGAAATACTGAAGAAGGTGGATATTTAAGATGCCCGCCCACACTTGGCCCTTTTAACCACAGCTGAAGAAGCCATGCCATTATATTCACTGTATTAAATCATACTGATAATGGCCTTGTGCCATGTACTAGGTCCTTTAAATAGCTACTCCTCTAACAAAAAAGAAACCAACTCAAAACACAAACATCACCCAAACAAAAATATCATGAAGGCTTTCTAGCTATCGAGGTTTGGTGACTTAATATAGACAGCAAACTATTTTTACACTCCGATAAATGGCTGTAAAAGCAAACTCAAGGATACTATAGTGTAGAATATACTGCCCTTCTTAAACTACAAGGGCAGTAAATAAGAAACTAAAAAAAAAAACCAAAATACTCTCTTCCAAAAGACGTCAAAGCAGGGTGTTTTGCCTTCACTTAACCACACGTGCCCACTTGTCGGAAGAAATAAACCTAAATCATATGGTTGGAACCGATACGGTGAGGAAACTGTGGAGTTTCCTCACTCGGTACACCTAAGCCAATTTTCCCTATCACACCCGCCCTGCTCCCAGCACCTCGGCTTTGCAGCCGGGTGAGGCCTAGCAGCACCGGGCCCGGCCCGCACACTCCCATGGGCAGCCGCCTGGGCCCAGCATCCACCGAGGACCCCACCAAGCACCACGTAACTTCCACACTCGCTCTTGCTTTTCCCCAAAAGGGGGGGGGAGCCTCTGAGCGCCCGCTCGGGAAAGACGCGCGGAAGGCGCTTACCTGCGACACCATCGCACATTTTAACTTTTGGCCCAAGGCAGGGCCCACGGGCGGAGGCACCCGGGGACCTCAGGCCAGACGGGCTGCCGCTCCGGGGGCCTACCGGGCAGGGTGG
>NW_009705336.1:0-27004 GCF_000703405.1 Apaloderma vittatum
AAAATCCAGCCAGGCCAACCCAATACATCACGGTTAGGTGAAGATTTGCCCGTATGTACATTCAGGATCCATTAGCCTCCCATACTCAGGAACAGGTAAGCTTGTGGCCCATTATACAGAAAAACCCCGACATTCCCTTGCCAGTCTGCCTTTAGTTGACTTCACAGTTCACCCATTTGACCCATGACGATCTTGGTTCATCATAAGAGCCCTGAGATATTTCCTCTGTCTCGCCTTGTCAGTGCTTATCATCTGTACCACCCCAAGTGGTACACGCTGGGTGGCTTTTCTGAGCTGGTATGTAGGGAAGAGTTTGGGGTTTTTTTTGCCCAGAAACCCTGCAAAATAAAAGATCGAAGGCAAGGTGCAAACAGAGTTGTTTGGAGGCCACAGTGTACAATGAGCTGCAGGAAAAAAGTCACACAAACAATTCTGTCCAGAGCTAACGGTACCCTTTTAACACTTACATAGTTAAAGACCTGTTGTGATAATACTGGAATACTTGTTTTAAATAGGTTTCCCACATAGGGGACGTGCACGCTTGTAAACCATAGTACAAGTGTGTATTTTATTTTGTGTAGTAAAAGGGCATGCACCTTCTCATGTGGCACGCAGTGTCATCTCATAAATATCGCAAATGAGACTGCTTTAAAGTTACGTTCTAAGAAACTAATCCCGGTCTTCTGTGTTTATCAGGTGATAAAGCATAACTGGTATATTAAAAAAAACAACAAACTTGAGGGGAGATTGTGTCGTAGCCTACAGCGTATTGCAGTCTTCGTACTAATTTTGGGTTTAGTCACATCTATGCCAGCTATTACATTATCTTCATGTAAATATATATATATACACGTGTGCATTTATTTAAGTAGTGGCATCTGTTAAGAATGTGTATTTTGAGGTAATAAGAACGGCATAAAAAATACAACATGTGCACGTTTCCGCCAGAAGTGAAATATTAGTTTGTATCCGCAGAGATATTGCAGATGCTGGTGTCTTAGGTTCTGATTAGATCCCCAAAAGCTGTGTGTCTTCTGGTTTTGATGCCCGTATATTTGTTTAATTCGGTTGTGGAAACCTTCACTTTTGCTCACAGGCTCTTCAATATTAGCAGGAAACTGTTCAGGCACTTTTTAAAGCAACAGTGGAGCAAACAGATATTAGGCTGCGATGTTCTTACACTTCTGGGAAAAAGGACCGACTTTGTGTTTTTTCGGATTTTAAGTAGTAAAAAGAACAAGACTCTCATAAGACTTTTGTAGGCCCAAAATATACCAGTGGCATCAATGAATCAGACGGAGAACAAAATAAGCTCACCAACTGAGAAAAAGATTGGTACTTGTCAGCAGCTTCATCTCCTATCACACTTGCAGCCTGTTCCAAAAAATCCCCAAAATCTTTTTCAGCGTTCTTGAAAAGCCGTTATGTTTGGGTTATTCATTTTTACTACGCGCTCAACCTGCCACCCGTCGTAGGTAATTTGTGTTTTGCCATTGATTTTAATGATAGTAAGGTCAGATGCTAAATGCTCCAACAGTGATTAAGGACTTGGTTCCAGTTGCTTAAGTTATATCTGGTAGAACTTTCTCACCAGAAAGCCCACTGAGTCAGTGGAATAAATCTGAAAGTCAATGTTAATGATTCAGTGTGTGTTATTTGACTGAACTCAGCTTGCTTATGGATCATACAATTTTAGAAAAACTTACAAAATTATATATAGCTTAAAGAAAAATATTTCCTTTTATTTTCACATGTGCTGGTGGAATGCTATAGCTTGGCTACTTGGGAGAGGACTGAGTAAAGAGCTGGCTAAATTATTGTGTGCATGGAATAACTCAGGGTTGCTGCTTAATATAAGAAGTTGGCTATAATTGCCATGAAAGCACCTGACTAATTCTATTTTTGGGGGGTTGCGTGGAGGAGTCAGATCTATAAATAATTCCTTTCTGATTTTGAGAGAGACAAATGCTGGCACATACATCATCCATGTTCCATTTCCCTTGAATCCTGGAGACGGTAGCATGTCTATGCGTGCAAAGTTTTCTGGAGAATTTCTATTCGAATGAAAAAAAGCCAAGCAAATAACAAGACACAAGCCCAATTCCTGAGCATTTTAGGTAACGTATGTAAATACATCTAACGTAGTTTGCTAAGCAGTAGATAAGTACATAACAAGCATGTCAGTACTTTACAAGCCCAGATTAGGGAGACAATTTAGAAACATCAGAAATCCTGGTCAGAAACCATTCTAATCAAACTGTGACAGGTTTGACAGGTGAGCCTGGACGCGATAGTCTTGTGTTGCTCTGACACCTCACTGGATCCATCACTTAATCCCACTGAAACCTTGGAGCACTTCAGTGGGCTTTTTTGGCCTGGACTTAGCAGTGTGAGGTTGAAGATTGGACTTGATATCTTAAAGGTCTTTTCTAACCTAAACAATTCTATGCCCAAATGGAGTTTTTGGTAACTTTTATGCCTATACAAGTTTGCAACGTTGGGGTTTGTTTTGTCTGTGATAAGAAACCAGACTTGTCTTTCTGTGCTGGTTATTTGCAGTGTTTCTTTTTTTTTTTTTTTCTAAATAAATGTTATGCCTCGTTTCATTTTATTGCTTTGGCTAGAGCTGCTACCTGCAACTCCCAGTTGTTCTGTACCTCTTTTGCAAAGACAACTTCATCCCTCGTTTCATTTGGCTGTCGTTCCCTCCGCTTCAGCGGCTCGCCTGGTACGTGCGAGTTTCTGGTGGAACTGTCAGAATCAGGCAGGCTATTTCGGAAAATGAATTTTGACATTCCTTTCCTTCGGATGATCCCTTCTTTTTGGTTTTGTGGGGGTTTCTTGCCTTTTTTTTTTTTTCCCCCCCCCTCAATTAACTGCGGTTTGATTTGGGAAGGTACCTTCTGAAGTTGTTCCCGGAGTGCCAAGCAGGTGGCAGCAGTGCCACGTCGGAGCATCTCCTGGACCCTTTCCCTGACATCAAGTGTTAACGCGATTGACCAATCAGTGCTGAGATGATGGGAGGTAATTGGGTAATTGTATTTTACTGATCACAAGCAGAGAAAAGAAAGGGGGGGGGGGGGGGGGGGAAGAGGGGGGAAAAAATATTTTTTTTTTTTTTTTAAAAAAAAAAAGGAAGAGAATGGAAGGGGAGAGAAGGAGGAATATAGCCAGGAAGACTGGCCCTGGGACATCTGCAAATCCTTGGGTGTCACTGAAAGGTGGGCAGTGAGAGAAAGGCAGAGCGACAGCAAAGAGGAGCGACTCCCAGCAGCGACAGCAGCAGCTGCCAGGAGCTGGATCTTACACACACACGTACGTACTGTGCACACACAGGGCGAATTCAAGGCGAAGCTGATGGGAGGGAGGAAGGATTTCGGCGGTGCAAAGGGCTGCGTGGCTCAGGGATGAAACTGAAAACTGAAAAGAAGCAGCTATGCTCCTGGGAATGTGTCGCCTTGGAAGGGAGGGAGGCAGGAAGGAAAGGGGGAAGATAAGCGGCGTGGGGAAGAAGATGGGAGACTAACTCACTGCTGTGCAGAAGGGAGATCCAACTTGTAGATGTGAAATGCACCAGGCTGAGCTTGGAAACGAGATCAGACCTGCCTTGAAATAATAGAAAAAGAGAGGCAGAGACTGGAGAGCTTTTATCCTTCCTCTCTCTCTTCCCCTCTCTCTCTCCTCAAAGAAGAAATAGAAGTTTATCCATCTCGGTGCCGCTGGATCTGTGGAGCTGCTGGACAAAAGATGGAGAGGAAGCTGAAATGAAAAGCAAAGGGTGCTTCTGAAATTTACAGCTAAGAGGACAAATCACGCCTCCCTGGGCTTCTTTTGTGCCCCGTCGGGGGAGTTTTAACATCAGAAAGATTTTGAGAAGTAGGGGAGGGGGGCAAAGGGGGAGAGTGGGCGTTCAAAACACCCGTCCCAAGTGTTTAAAAAAATAACAAGGGGATGGATTTATTCTTGACAGCTGGTGGGAACCTTGAATTTTTTCTACTCCCTCCCTCCTCCATTCCATTTAATGTGAGATTATGAAAATGCAGAGGAGTTGGAGGCAAGGCAAAAGGATATAACGTGGAGTTTGAAGCGAAGAGAGGGTGCTGATGCTGTGGATTGCTGGCTTCTTGCTGAAATCAAAAATCCAATTGCGCACTGGGTTGTGATTGGAAACCTAATCAGATCTTTGGAGAAGGGGAGAGAGAGAGAGAGACTAAAAGTTTATTGTGTTGACAGACACAAATAAAAATTTTAATGCACGAGGAGATTGTTTCCTAAAGGAGTGCGGGGCATAGAAAAGAAGGATGGGAATCCCCATTCTGATGTGGAGACACACGAATTGGATAATTGACAGTGCAGCAAAGAAGGGGGAAGAAGAAAATTGCTTGGCAAAACCTGGATCTTAACAGTCGCAACAAAATTACATTAGGAGAATACAGATGGAGGGTTACTCAAAAAGAAATACAGCCCTTTCTGCTCTTCAGAGAAAAAACAAATAGTGAGCAATGGAGAGCAGTGGAGCCCAAGAGGCAGAAAACCTCAGAAAAAGGAAACTAGGGAAAGGATCCACAGTGGAATGAAAAGTTTCAGAAAGGAGAAGGACCGTTCATCCTCTGCAAGGATTTTTGGGTTTTTCGTGTTATTTTAAGCCACTCTTCTCCAGTGAAGGCAAGCATCAACGTTACCACGACAGCAATTTTAAGCAGAAAAGTTGAAAGCCACGGAGAAAATAAAGGACAGAGAAGAAGAAAGCAAAATTGCCGGAGGGGGAGGCTTCAGCAGTGCTGGCTTGGATTGGCACCTGTATGGACTGAAATTGCTGGGAAATTGCAGTTGGATATCCTTTATTTCTGTTTCCTTTCTTGGTTTTAATTTTGGCTTGGTTGCTGAAAGGCAATACTTTTCTAACCCATCCCCCACCCTGGCTTTTCGTAACCACTCGGATTTCCAGCTGGATAGTCTTTGAGGATACAGTAAGTGCACTTTCCATTTTATTATTTTTTGGAATAGGAAATACGCCCCACTGCCTCTCTCTTTTCTTCCTGCTCCCTCTTTTCTTGGTCTTTCCCCCCACCTGAATAAGGAATCTGACTGGATTTTGGTAATGGCTGGAGGTGGGGGAGCTGAGGGGGGGGAATTGGTGACGGGGAAGGGAGATGTGAAGGAACGAGGACAAATCTAAATTCTCACAAATGTTTCTGCTAGGGAAAAGCCTGACCTCACTAGGATGTTGCAGATGCTTGCCTGCGTGGCTCTAATAGCATTTATAAACGTTCCCGAGCAAAGAAATCTTTTGAGAAAGCCCCTGCAGTGAGGGTTGGGGAGGGGGGAGAACGCTGCCTGCTTGCCCAGTCTGCACAAACGGGTGCAAGTTGCAGAGAATTTGGATGCGCGGAGGAGGTGGGCTTATTTATTTCTTTAGCGAGCCAAAATAGCGCAAGGCTCTGGTTTCGAATGCTGGCACCCAGGTCTGACATTGCAGATCAATATGGTGTATTAACGGGGGAATTTTGGAATCGGGCGGGGAGGTGAAGGGTGGCTCTTGGTGGGAGGGGTGTAGGATCCGGGGGTTTAGTGGATTATGTGGAGGCAGCTCCGAGAGAAATGGCATGTTTTATAGTCCACAGCGGAGAAAAAGCAGTAGCAGGCAGAGAGAGGACATTCTTCTCTTGAAGGGGAGTTTAGGAAACTGCTGGACTAGCCACCCATGCCCTCCAGATCTCCTAGGAAATTCTTCGTGGTGAATCCTGCCGGCTCCCCTAGGACTTTGATGGCAGTTGAAGGAGATTCGCTTTGATTGGCGGGCACTGAGAGGGGACTGTGGTGTTGGGAGGTTGTTGTTAGTATTAGGCTGGTAACAAAAATAATTTAAAAGTGGCTTGTAAGCGGTGGGGTTCACAGATTAGCAACGATGTGTAATGGACCGGTAAATGTCCCTGCCTTCCTGGAGAAATGTGGTGTGGGAGGTCTGGAATAAAGGGAGGAGAACATGGGGTTTAAAACAGAGGTCTTTGTTTTCTTGGTGGGAAACTTCCATCCCCACACCTGGCATGACTGCTTAGCTTGTAGATGGGGAGTTTTCTTGCTCTTTTCTCCCTCTTCTCCCTCACCTCTGCCCTCTTCAACCTTGGCCTTCGCAGGTAGAGGCTCCACCTGAAAGTCTTAGGCCAAAACTGGTGGAGAAGGAGAGGGAGAAACAGCTAATTAAACAAGCCATTTAGCAGATGTGGCTATTTTTTGTCAGGCAAGGTGCAGAACTAGCTTTGCCACTCATTTTACTTTTCTCTAGCTGCAGTGTTCTGGAGGAGGGGAGAGAAGACAGGGATGGGAGAGGTGTTGGTAGAGCCGGAATTTAATGCGTTTGGTTGTTTTTTCTGGCACTGTCTCCCTCTTCACAAGCTTCCTGCATGTGAAACAACAGAAACCAGAGCTCTAACTTGCGTGGATAAATGCATAAACTAATATTAGCATCTTCCTTTTCTCCTTCCTTTCCTCATTCACTCACATCGCCAATGCTGCTTCATGTAAATGTTCTGAAGCTTTTGGCATAATGGAAATGAGACCTTCTGCCTCTCAGATGTGTCCCATGCTCTTCTATTTGGAGGTCATGCGTCTTAAACATTGACTACTTGTAAAGGATTAAGATTTAGGGTGCAATTCTGCTCCTGAGGACATCCCTGGGAGTTTTTTTTGTGTGGCCACGTGAAAAAATCAGGCCCTTTGTGCCGTTGTTTTTGGAAAAAGAAGGAAGCAGGCACAGCAAAAATTGTTCCTTCCAGGTCCAATTACTCTCGTCTTGCTCAGTAGAGCTAAGTCAGTTTAGTATGAAGTGCTTTAGCCTCATTTATTTCTCTGGGCACACGTTTCCTGGTGGGACACTAAATGGGTAATAAGTTTGTCAGCATCTGAAAATAAGCACAAAAACTCTGTTCTTCATTCCTTCATGTATCGTTATAAGTCTGTGCCCTATTGTGGGCTCCACTTACATCAGCAGTTGCAGTAATAGAGCAGCTAAATTTATGTTAAGCTGCTGCTCAGTAATTACTGAAGGAAAAAGAAGCTGGCTAAGGAAAAGGCATCTCCAAGCTTTTCCCTGGATTGCTGTCAAGTGAACACATAAACAGAAAATTTGATAGAGCAACTCCAGTTTTTGACAACGGAAAGCTGCCATAGGTGCCTCGTTCATTTTGTACAATAACTAGCAGGAGGATTTTCGTGATGTGATAAGCACTGGGAAAATTTAGCCACCAGTTTGGGCTGGAATAGGCAAACCTTGTCAACATTAAAAAGCTAGGGATGCGTGTCTGCTTCGAAAGAGGCAACGGTTTCACACTTCAGTGAATCATTCACTTAATACAGTAGCCAAAAGACACATGGAACAACCCAGAGTTTAACTCATTCAGTCTCAATGTGGAAACGAGTGGAGCATTTCTCATGCTCATCATGTAGATGTGGTGCTTGGGGACACGGTTTAGTGGTGGACCTGGCACTGCTAGGTTAATGGCTGGACTCAATGGTCTTAAAGGTCTTTTCCAACCTAAATGATTCTGTGATCCAGAGCCCAAAGTGCTGGTCATAAAATAAATGGCCAAAACCATCCATCCGAACATCCAGCTAAATGAGGATCTCCTCAAGCGGAGGCATGGACTGGCTCTCTCTGCTACTTTCCCTCCCATATGCCTGAGCACAGGTGTATCCTTCAGCAGCATGTGCTGGTCCTTTCCAAACCGTGGACAATCCTCTTGGTAATGAGCCCAGGCAGCTGGGATTTTGGCACCATACATGGAACCATTATGTGTATATTTAGGCACCAAATGCTTGTGCAGAGGGAAGAGCTGTATTGAAAGATCCTGCTCCGTTTGTTCTAATTGTTCTCCAGAAGGTCGGAGATTGTGAATCTCAACCTTCAGATATTCTTGGCAGACTGCAGAAGTGCAAGGAGGTAGCTACTCCGTGTCTTTTTCGCACGTCAGAAACAATTTGCACTGATCTAGAATCGGAGCAGGTTCAGTTTGCTGGAGCAGCAAATTTTGTGTCACAGTATCTCCCCGCCTGATAGGACTGACGAGTGAAAAATGGACTTCCAGACTGGGTGATACCCAGCTAAGAGTGCTCTAGGTGTGTGCTAACACAGTTGTGTGGGACTGGAGGAAAAGAAAGGGATTCCCAAGATGCTACCATAGCTTTAAACTTATTTGCCTGTGACCTAAAAATCTGCCATTCTAGAAGTCAGTTCTAGAGTAGTCGAGCTGACTGGACTTTGGGCTGCTAATAACCAGGGCTCTCCTCCTGCCTCCCCGTCCATCTCTGTTGCCGGTTGCTCAATGAAAATCCCAGTGAAACCCCAAACCTCCTTCAGTTATGAAGTGCTGGCCACACAGGATGACCCCGGATGAGAAGAATTTAGTAATCACAAGACCCAAGGGGGTCTGGAGGGCAGCCTGGAAGCATGCTGGAGTTGAGCACTGGGAAAAGATCTGCCCTTTGAAAGGATCCTGCCTCCACTTCTGTAACAGCAGAAGATACTAATACTCGACTTGTGACATTTTGGAGTGATTTGTTACACTGTCTTATTCAGAAAAGGAGGGTACCTATTATTTAGCTGTGACATCGTGGTTATTTTTCTCTTGGGGTATAGAAACGGGGATGCAAGAGAGGAGATGAGCATGATAGTGATGTGCTTTAATTGCATATTCAAAAGCTGCAATAGATGGAAGTGAATTAACGCGTAGTTCCTGGTAGGGGGCCTGGATACTTTGCTATCTGTTAGAGGAAAAGGCAAAAATCAGACGCTTGTGCATGCACACGACAAAAGAGGATCGGGATTTACATTTGGTATCCAAGGAAGCAAGAGCAGAATCCTGCAGGGCTTTTTGTTCATTGTTTAAATGTTGCCATAGCAATATCTCAGGGCACAAGTTACGTGTTTCCCACTTCTGGAGTTGAGCTTTTCTTCCCCCTCTTGCTCTGTTGTTCACTCTCTGGATACATACAACAGCCAGCGGTCTGGGCTCTCCACAGAACTTTACTCAGAAATGCAAAAAGGTGTTGGAAGGCTTCACTATCAGTTCACGTACTCCTGCTTTGTATGTTCTTCCCTGTCATTTGCTAAAATGTTGGAAACCCAACTAGGAGGAAATTGTTGGCTAGGAGTGGAGAGCGAGGCTCTTGCTGTTAGGACATATAGCATATTACAGTATTTTGTGTAGTGGTGATATGTTAATTGGATAGCTGCAGGCAAGCAAAGTGTAGCAGTCGCTGGCAATTAGGAACGATGAACTTCCCAGGACTGAATCTATTCCTTGGGTAGATTAAAGTGCATTTTAGGTATATACCAGAGCTTCTGTAAATTTAAATACTAGCATCGCTGTAAGAACTCTTGAAATTCTGCTTTTACAGTGCTGAGACGTGATTTACCACTGCTGCTTGTGAAAGGGAGAGAGGCAGCATTAGACCACTGAATAAAAGCTCCCATAGTATTTGCCGCAGAGCTTGTACTTGTTACGTCAGGACTGTGAGGGAGCAATATAACCAGGAAACCAGGAGAACTAAAAAGGAAACAACCAACCCTGAAGCAAACCAAAAGGTAGTTCTAGTTTCACAAGCTAATTAGATAAAGCTAACTCAGGAGTATCATAGCAAGATAAGTTAAATAAATGAGGGTTAAAGTTTGTTTTGTGGTTTTGTGTTTGTTTTTTTTCTCTGCAAACCAGCAGCAATTCAGAGCACTTAATGTTCTATGTGCCTGAGCGATCTCTTTTGAGTTATCTGACAGCTATGGGATCCATACTGTTTAGTGCATTAAAATAAACCTTTGACCTGTAGGTGTGGTTTCCTTTCATGTTTGTATGGATAGCGTAGTATGAATGGACTTTTCTAGAAGGCTCAGGAGTCGGTGCTTTTCCTTCTAGGAATAATTGCTCTAAGGGTCAGACCTAATCCTGAAAGCCAGCGCTAGTAGTTTTCAAAAACTCTTTGTGTAGTTGAGATCTCCAGCATGTTTTCATTTTAATCTCCAAAACCAGCCATTAGTGGCCAAGTGGAAGAGGCTGGGATGACAGTCTCTCTGTAAACTGGTGTAAGCAAGAATTTTGTCTTGCAGACCATCATTTGCATTCCCTAATGCCCATTTTTTCTGTTGTAATGCAGCACTGTAACATATATGAGCTAGTCTGTTCAGTAGTAGTTCTTCCATGCAACCCGTTTCATTCCTTTTGCATTTCTTTCTCTTCTCTTCTGTCATTGTGCAACGATAAACCCAGTTCTGCTCCATCTAATCTCAGTTGGAGCTTTAGTAAATACTTCAGCAGGGTCGATCCTGCTCTCTGGATTTTTTGGTTTATTTTTTCCCTTCTTCTCAACGAACTACAAAACCTGTTTTACTTTCAGAAATAAGTTCTAGGATAACTGTTTGGATTTGCAGATGTAAATATGATCCAAATACCATTTTGATTTAATGTGCCGTGAACTTCTAAATTCCTCAGTGTTCCATATTCCCTTTGCAATCCCCAATGGCATTACAGGTACTAATGGTTCATTTTCGTCAGTATATGTTGTAATAATTGATGGACTAAGTAACCTCACCCTTTTTACTGCCACAGCAGAACCTCAATCTATATTAACAAAACCAGATATTTTGTAAAATGTTATGTTTTAGGGCTGAATTCTCAGTCATGGCTAGGGAAATTTGATGATGATGTAATCTCTGTGTATTGGCTGTTCACATCAATAACTGAATATTATGACATGGTATAATTAGTTTAGCAAAAAAATTAAAATTTTATGGTATACCTTTTAAAGGCTACAGAAGAGGATCTGCAAGGACGGAAAGGGTTAAGTTAAGGAACCATAGTTTTCCCTGCCACAGAGAATGTGAGTTTCAAATGAAATGCACAAAAATGTATTAAATTCCATGAGTTTCTTCGCCAATGGGCATATACGTTGTGTTAAGGGGTTTTTTTACTTAGCTGTTTGGCTTTATAAGAATTTTCTCTGCCAGTACTCTTGTTTGTGAGCCCGTATTGGGCAGGCAGGTTCTTCTACAAGTGGTTATATTTTAATTTCTTTTTCCAGAGGCAAGCTTTACATTTGTTAAAGAGCTGAGGTCTGATTTTGTTAGGGTTTTTGATGACACAGCTACTAAAGGGGAAGGATGGTGACCCCATTAGCCTTTGGGGTTGCTCATATATGGGTTGCCCAGTCTACTACTTCAATAGGAGTTTCATTGCATTTAACGCCCGTGTGAATTTTGACTGTATCTGGTGCAGGGAATTAAAACCGTAATGGATTTCTCTTTTGAACTGGAAGGAGGTTGAAAAACCTCATGTTGATATCCCTCTCTGTATAATGTACGTTTTAGTGAGCAGTCTAGCCCTGAAGATTGAGCTATATACATTAAGTAAAGGCCTGGAGGTATCTGTTGAAGACTACTGAATCAATCCGTAGCAGAGGATGGCTTTGTCCTTGAGTAACTTTCCATAACACATGGAAAAAATAATCGTATTTTGAAATGGGAAGTGGGATATGTATGAAAACCTCCTGCAGCAGTAGTAGAATGTCATCAAGATTTGCAGAGAAATATAGATAAT
The DNA here is from genome assembly GCF_000703405.1 of Apaloderma vittatum. Lineage (NCBI taxonomy): Eukaryota > Metazoa > Chordata > Aves > Trogoniformes > Trogonidae > Apaloderma > Apaloderma vittatum. The sequence continues at coordinate 11,586 of NW_009705336.1, forward strand.
AATTTCCTGTCACAAAAGGTTTTGTATCTGATTTAAAGTATCATCTAGGTAAGATTTTTTGTGTGTGTGGCAAAGAAAGGTGAAGTTGATGGTTGCTTATAGTAAATGAAAGATAACACAAAGCCAATGATGCTGTTTCAGAAAGACCTATCTTCTAAACCTGAGGAAAATTATGAGAAAAATTGATTGGACAGAACAGATAAACAGAAAGCTACGAGTATAAACCGGAGACTTTGTACCAATATGTTGGTTTTGCCAGAGAAAATGCAAATCATGAAAAAGTTCACATCTGACTATGAGTCTGTCTTCAGTACAAAGGAAAACGAAGCCAAAATTTAACAATTAAATCAAAATCAAAGCAAACTAGCATATAGTAAGTAAAAAAAAGAGGAAAATGGTTAACAACTCCTATGAAAAAAATAAGGTATAAAATGAATGCAACTGACCCTGTAGGAGAGAAATATTGAGGCTGGGTGGTGGGCTTAGAATACACCAGCAATGAGGGTCTGTTACTGTTCTTATTGATACTTTTATCGGAGACATCCTATGCAGAATTATTGGCAGTAGTGATGCAGAACTGACAGAATTATTAAATTAATATTTCTAGTCTGTATCTGGCAAAATCAGGTTTAAAAATTCTTATCATGAAAAGAATAAATAAGATTTTGGAAAACATCAATTAATCATAGAATCGTAGGATCATAGAATGGCCTAAGCTGGAAGGGACCTTAGAGATCATTTTAATCCAACCTCCCTGCCGCCAGGGATGCCACCTCTCGACTAGATCGGGCAACACATGGGGACCAAACAGGAACTGAACCCGTGATCTCGGCGTGTTCATGAGCTCTTTTTTTGTGGTGAAGTACGCGTTGTCATGTTTTGTGCAGTGGGGTATTCAGAAGGGCAGAGTAGATGGTTGTGAGGTCCCTCTACCCTCCGTCTGTGGTTCTGCAGGTAGAAAGACTGTAGCCTGGGCATTCATACCCAAGCTTCCAATCCCCTCTCTGAGATTCCAATCTCTGCTGAGCTTGTCAGCAGAGAGTCCAAGAAGTTTTTGGGTCATCTGTTTCTTTATGACAATACTCTGACTCAGTCTCAGTACCTCAGACTTCTGCCTGGTTAGCTGGAAAAACGTCTTTTGAAATCTGTTAAAATGTCAAATCTGATTAATTTTCAAGGCTGTGCTGAAGGTGAGCATGCTTATTTTCTCGTCCACTCAGTAGCCCATCCACTAACACTAATTTGTCTGATGGAGCTTCTACCTCCTTAGTGGTTCTCCTTATAGGGGAGAGATTTGCAAGCTTTGGGTGTCGTAGCTCTGAAACATTGGCTTAGCAGCAACCTGAGCCTCCAGCCTGGAAAAGTCCATTTGTTGAAGCTGACGTAGGAGTTCAACACCTAAATCAAAACCAGCCAAAATGTATTGTCTCTGAGCTTTTTTCCTAGCTTAGGCTTCCAGATGTGAACACAGATGCAAGCTTCTGTGGGAGTTGGTCTTGGTGCCAGGCTTCCTTCTAAAACTGAGAAGGACTAAATATAGAGGTGTCAAAGTTGGTATACCCTTCTCTCTGTTTTTCTCTGTTTACAAGCCACTAAACATTGCTCTGTACACTTTTTTTTTTTCTTACTGTGAATGGTTGTTAAGCATTTTAGAGTAGAAATACATTCTTCTGTCTTCATAAAGTCCACCTGTGGGCTTAATTTTACTTGTTTGCTTCTATTGCTGATACATGTACTTGGTTTGGGAAAAACAGGAAAGAGGAAAGGATGGTGCAGACTTGCCCCTGCATCTCTGCATAATAGTTTTCAGTGGTGTAGGTTGCAATTACGTGCAGTCTCCGTGGGCTGTCTTCTTGTATTTCTAGTTACTCTTCACCCAAACTCTTGGACTGATGTATTCTAAACTATTCAGAAGGAAATGACTGGTGGAAATCTGAACCAAAGATACGCATTTCATTCTTACTGGCGAGGTCGATGGTCGCTTTCTCTGTTTAGTTTTGAGTTTCATAGACTGTTTCATGATCTGAGTCAATTTTTTGTGTAAACTGTGTTTCCTGCATTCAAGAGCCTTCTTGGAGTAGCGGCCAATTTCATTGTTACAGCTGAGAGGTCATGGACTGTGAGAAAGTATTCTCCAAGGTAGCAGAGAGCATTCCTTCAGAGGTAACTCTATTCAATTGCTATCGACTATAAACTGTTAACAGATTCTTTGGCCTGAGATATCCTTATTTCTTTCACCTTTTCTGAAAAACTCACCAAAATTGCAGGTTTTGCATTCTCTGTCCGCAGTGCTTCAGCAGGACCAGTGTGCATGAGGCATATTTTGAAGTGACTAGTTGTAACAATCTCATTTTCTTTTTATTCTTGAACCTTCCTCCTGTTACTTACTGCTCTTCTCCCGTGCTGTATATACCAGCTGCAGCTAATGAAAATGTAAAACAATGGTATATTCCTTGCTACTCAATTTAATTGTCGTCTCATTACTGTTTAGGCTGTCACTGAATTAGATAATTGGACATATTCTTCTAGTAATGCGGCTTCATGAGGTGCTGCTCAGAGTTACTGTGTCAGTGTACGCAACGGAAAACTAAGACTTATTAGGCCTGATTCTCCTTGAGGCTTGTGTTGTCATTTGTCACTGAGTGGTGCTGGAATTCAGACAGGACGAAACGGGGAGTGTAGTATTTTACGCTCTCCTAACATAGGTGGAAATGGCTCATATAAGGTAAGGGGAGCCTGAATGCTTTTCAGTACTGTAGGGACCACAGAAAGCCTGATGACCTTTTGCAAGTTCCTAGTTTTAGGAAGCTCAGGATGAGGCTAAAGACAAGGTTGTACTTCTGATCTTGCTTTTCTATTCTATATTGTGCTGCTTCTTGCACCCTGTACCGTACTCCAGCTTTGGATCGGTAATCTTACTTTTGCAGGAGTTCTAAAAACGAGTTAAATGATCTCACGTGCTTGCTTGTGGGAGAAAGCAATGTGGATGGCGTGAGAGTAGCGCACTGACCTGCACTGAGCTTGCAGGGAGAGTGCTGGCATAGCTGCTGCACATTTTGGTCACATTATACAAAAGCACTGTTAATATTGACTAAGAATGTCTGTCTGGGTGGTCAGTGTAGCGATCAGCATTTTGAAAATTCATACCCTGCGTTAATCCTCATTCATTATTCCAAGTGTATATTCCAAATAGTGTGGCCGTTAATTTTCAAGGAAGGAGGTTACGTGTCCCTGCTCCCTCATGGCTCCCACAGAAGCCAGTAATTTCCCCTACTATTGAAATCCTACCGAATTGGTCATATAGGATATTTTTCAAAAATGTTTCTGTTTGTACTCTCAACTCCTCCAGCATTTTGTAATTTCATGAGACACCCTTCTCTTACATATCCCTCATATTCTTGCCCATGCTTTATGTAATGTTTCGTTCCTTCTATTTTAAATCCAATAACAAATTAAGTAAGTGTAGCAAAAATTTGTCATCATCCTTTCATTAACCTTTTACAACAAGCAACTACCTGGAAGTTTGAAAGACAAGGCTTATTCTAGTGGGCCCTGCTTGGGACGGTCCCTTTCTTTTTTTTTTTCTCTCTTCCAGTCCCTTCCACAAATTCCCTTGTCAGAGGTTCATGTAAACACTTCTCAAACCCTTGACCTACTGTGGGCCAAATGACTGCAGAGGCTGCTCTTCATTCCTTGGCTAGAGTTCCTTACAGATGTTGTCTGTTGGTAGCTTGTCCCTTCTCAGTGGCCGCAGAATTCAGAAACACTTTTTCTTGTGCGGGGTTTCCAAAGAGACGCTTGGTGCCAGCGGTCTCTGGAAGCCCAGGACTCTCATTGAATGATCATGGCAATGGGGAGAAGTATCTGAGGACTGCAGGAAAGCTGACAGCTGCCTGTTTCTGAGCAGTTCTCTAGCTCTTTTTTAATGAAAAGTTAAAAACTTGGAAGATTCAATGCTGTTCTTGCCAGCTTTTCCATGCAGATGGAGCTATGGACCAGAATGAAGCCTCACTGAAACAAAAGCAAATTCTATATTGAGGAAAAAGTGTACTAGAGGAGCTGTCAGATTAGTTCTACTGGTATGAGGTGAACTACTTTCAATGACTAAAGCTATGTATTCATGTGAGTGTGTATATGTGTGTTTAAGAGCGTAGATTGCCCTTGAAAATTTTGGAGTGCGTGTGGCTCTGTGATATATTAAAGAGATGATTCTTTGCACAGGTTGCATTATAGAAAAATAGCAGGGAATAATATTTTTTATGTATTTAACAAAACACCTGCTTCTATATATCTCTGTCTGTGTAGGAGGGAGATAGAAATCTCCACACATTAGTCATGCAGATCTCAGAAGAATTAGAACATTGACTGTATGGCAGCTAGGTAAAAAAGTAATTGCTTTGAGAAAGGTTTAAGAATAAGTAAGTTTGTTGCTATTTTTTTTTCCAAAACAAATAATGAAAGTATCCCCCACCTCCCAAAACAAAGAAAAAGAGCAGATCTTGTCTCACATCTATCCCTCTCTAGCATTTCAAGTGATATCTTTTTAAAGGGAAAATGTAATTAGGAGAGACATTTAATTATAGTTGAATGGGCGGTTGTGTGTGCTGTTGTGGTCACCAGTAGAGATTCCTTAACTCTGATCTTTGTGTGACCTCTTTGTCTGGAACACAGACCCTGTGTGTTCCATTTCACGTCTCTGTAACTTAACAGAAATTCCTTTTGCATATTGTGGGTTAGATCCTTCCACAATACATGCAGCCAGAACTCTCTGTTTGTAAGAATTCAGACAACAAAACCAGTTTAACATAATTTAAGAAATGGGAGTGGGACCGAAGAAAAGGTTTTGTGAACTTCAGCTTTCAGTTGCATGAAAGGTCCTTGAATAAAATGCATTTTGTAAGCACAATTTTATTGCAGTCGGTACCACCAGACATGAAGCACAGTGTTTCAGTGCAGAGTAGGAGAGGAAAGCAAAAGAAAATGTACATCTTTTCTCCTTAAATATTCCATTAGTGAAACAATTCTGGGGACGTAGGTCAAAAACTTATTTCTTACCCTTCCATTCTTAAGAAGGTTTTTTTTTCTGATCTGCCAGCAGTTTCATGATACTGCTAACTACTTTATATTCTGACTCTTTGTCATTATTATTTTTCCTCTCAGCTTATTCTACCTGAGGCATAAATTGAATTGAACAAACAATTTCTTCCTTAAAGTTAAGCAAGATCACAAGCCTGCCAATTCTTACTCTTAAGGGTAAATACTTGCAAACATGAGCTTATTCAAATATCATTTGGATATTCTAGCTCTAAGCAAGTGAATGAGGAGTGTCGAAGTATCCTATTCAGACTTTCTACATATTTTACACTGAAATTACTATTTATTTCTTTTCAATTTGTACACAGGTGTGACTGAAGAGTACAGTGCCCAAACTCTCTTTTCCCTGGACACTGTGGAACTTTACCTGCTCTGTCGACATTGCAGTGGTTCACAAGCTTTAAGCCTATGAAGTTCTTTTTGTCATAATTCACAATTCTAGTTGCTTCCATTTGGCTCCTTGATGTGTCAATTTGTGGTTCATTTAGTAGATGAACCACTTTCCGCTGCTGGATGAAAGGTTTCTGTAGTGCCCTATGAATATATAGGTTTCCTTTTTTCCTTGAACAGAGAGAAAAGATTGCTTTGTTGTAGTGGAAAGTTAGGACCAAGTCAGTGCTACAGATCTAGACAGTTAATTACTGAGTATCAGGGAAGTTGTGGGTGCCTCACCCCTGGATGTGTTCAAGGCCAGTTTGGACGAGACTTTGAACAACCTGGTCTGGTGGGAGGTGTCCCGGCCCATGGCAGGGAGGTTGGAACCAGATGATGTTGAAGGGTCTCTTCCAACTCAAATCATTCCATGATTCCTTAATATTTATATCTACAAACGGCTGTAAGAATTTAGGCTGAGCTTAGGGCTAGGACCTGACGCGGCTAACAACTTTTGTGGGAGGTATTGAGTCATTACGATATTTCCTTTGCTTCTCTTGTGTTGAATTCGCTTACCTAGTCATTACAAACATGCATGGAAAGGTATAAAGCCAGCAACCGGCGTTAGAGATTTTTTTTTTTACATGCTAATGGATTCTGTGATATCCAATCATCTCCACTCAGCCTACCCTCTACTTATGCAGACGCTCATCCCCTCCCTCCTCAGCAAATGAGCAGAGAGCCTAGAAGGGTGCGTGGCCTTTGAAATGTGACTCAGAGGTCAGAAAGATTCAGTGTCAGTAGGAAAATGAAGTTCACAGCCAAGGCCAATTTACCGTGACCCACCTGCCCCCAGGAACCTCCCAGCACAACCAAAGGGCTTGGTGGTGGCTCAATTTCTCACGTTGTCCATTGCCCTGAGTTTGCATAGGAAGGCATGTCTGCTACCAAATTCAGAATACTCTGATGAGTAAAAACTGTTTATTTGAGAAAGGCGTTTCAAGAGCAGATTTTTGGCTGAACTTAAGGTTCCTATCACAGTTTGCAGTGTTACTGTTCTTATACATAAATCACTGCTTATACATTGCAACTTCAGTAAAATGAAATTCAGTCAGATGTCTGGTAGGGGAAAAATGTAGTGCTAGGTTCCTTCCTTTTTAAAAAAAAAAAATTTTTTTCTCTTTTTTTTCCCTCTTTCTTTTCTATCCTTAGAGTTGTCTGTGGAGATTACATCACAATTAAGAAACCTACATAGATACCACCAGCATTCTTACCTTTGCTTGACACATTATCTTTTAAGGATAGTTTTTAGCATTGGGTCTTTCTCTTTTTGATTTGAAAGGTGCTTTGAGTAGCTTTGGTAAATTGCTTAATTGTTTATCGATCTCATAAATTATTCAGGTTTGTTTTTGTTTTTTTTCTGCTTTAGTATTGCGTCATCATCCTTTAAAAGTCCTGGGAAAAGTTTACACTAGTTCAGAGTTCCTTATCAAAGTTTTGTGTGTTGCTTAAATTCTATGTTACCATAACGATAAGGATAAAAGTTATACTGAGGTACCTCAGTTAATTAACCAAATCAAGGAGAAATTGTCCACCTGTTCAGAATTCATTTCTCACGTTGAAGGCAGAAGATAGTTATGGTGAATTTTGGAACAGGCTACTCCCACGGGGTCATATTTTATTAAACTGAGTAAATTGGATGAGTCAGAGCCATTGACTGTCTAAGAATTTAAAGGAAATAATGGACACTCTATCTCCCAACCATACTGTATTTTTCTGTATTTTTGTGGTAGGTGTTAAGAGATGTCTGCATAAACTCTGGTTGATGAAAAGAAGATGGTGCGCTTTTTTTTTTTTTTTTTGGCATTTTGTTCTGGGTTGCATTGTGGAAAGCAGATTGTCTTCAGGCACACCTCTTCCACACCCTGTGCTCCCTTTCTTTTATTCTTCATCCAAAATCCCTGACAGTGTTCAACGATTTTTCAAAGCTGTCTGGTTTGCTTCTTCTGTCATAATGGAGTTGTTCCACTACCGTGGCAATAGTGTACATGCAACAGTGGACTGAAAGAAGAAGGCTAAAGGACCTCTTTGAATTTTGCATGGCACATTTCCCTCCGCCCTGTGAGGCCATAAATGAAAATAATTGAGCTGCAGTGCCAAGAAATTAGTATCCTACCACAACTAGCAACAAACATAGTGTTGCATAACTCTGATTCCACTGAATGGTATCATTATGACTAAAATTATCTGACATTGTGTTGCCTTTTTGTTCCTATCTGGCAGGAACCAGACTATCTCACCATAGTACGCAATAAGTTTACTAAATATGGGTGAAAAACTAGAACATTCTTCAAATGGCTATTGCCTAAATACAACAGAAGTCAATGGAAAATGCTGGCCCTATTTAGTGATATGTTCTTGCATTGGAATGTGATTAGCACATCAGTCTCTTTTAGAAGGAAATAAGCACCCGTTACCAGATGGAAAATAAATTATATTGAATATTTTTCGTTCCTCAAAAATTTGCCACCGAACTAGAGATGGTTTACACACTTTAAAAATCCTAAAAATCTCTGCAATGTCTAGAAAGAGCTGAAATTAAAAAATGACAATTTTTTTAAATGTAAATTTTCTTTTAAAGATGATTGTATTTTGCCTCATGCTACCAGCAAACTTACCCAAATGGTGAAAGTTGCTATTCCTAATTAGGTTCATTCTTCTAGAATAAATGTGAATGAGTAAATGAGAGACAGCTGTTATGCACCATGACTAAAAGCAAAACAAAAATGGTGATTCGAGTGCAATTCTCTTCAAAGAACAAGGAGACATGGTGTTAGTGCCTCGGGACAAAGAATCCTCGATTTAAATTTTACAGGCTTTGTATTTCTAGTTTCTTTATCACTGGTATTCCAGAAGGCATGGGAATTGGCTACCACCATTATCCGTGATAGCAGAGGCTGTAAACTGAAGCCCTCAAACCTCAGTTCTGTTGGGTGAGACAACTAAATCAGAATCCGAACGTGTTTCCATACAGAGTCTGCCTTTGCCAGAGAACCTCGAAAGCTGCCGTTCTCACAGACTTCAGCTCGTGGAACGGTGCTAAAAAATGGTGACACCCTAAGACAAAGTCAGCCATGTTTCCACAAGACCCGTGTTTCGAATGAAAAAGAGAATTAGTGCCGTTTGGTTTTACGCTCACCTTTTCAAAGGTTGTGTTGCTCGATTATATGCCACTATGCTTGAACAGAGTAGAAGATGGATGATCACACCATAGTCCTATGGTGCAGGCTACACAAACACTTATTAAATAGAACTGATAAATGTAGTTTAACTTGAATTCACAATTGCATTTACTGCTAGATCCAGTCTTATACGCATATGTGTACCCTAAGTCATAAAATCAAGTGCAGTCATGCTGTATAAGAATATTTTAATGATATGCACAGCATTTCCATGGTGTACTTTATCCTTTACCTTTAATAAAATCTGCTTCAGTTTTGCTAAGATATAGGGATATTACAGAGAACCTGACTTGCTGTGTTAGTAACTCTCTGCTTGGTACGGAGCAAAATAGAACAGCATTTAATATCGTAGAATCATGGAAATCCTATCAAATGTGCAATCAAGAAACAGCTGGGTTTGTTTTGCAGTGTCCTAGAGCTGGCCAAGAAAATTCAATCAAAAGTCATTGGGTAATGATTCTCAATGTTCACACGGATGCATTAGATCCTAAGTCCAAATAGAGAGCCCTGATATATTAAAAGAACCTTTTCACCCTTTCCTCCCTCCTTCTCCTCCTCCAAAGGCATTTAGTACAGTGTTCATTCTTAGAAAAAGTTGCTATTTTGTCTAATTTTTTTTTTCCCCCCTATGGTTTCTACTACTATTCTGAGAATTTGTAGGGATAAAATGGACTGAAGGAGTTCTGAACTCATCAGGATGCAGTAATCCAGAGATCCTAATGTTAAATGGTGCCCTTTTCCTAAAAAGCAAACATTTCATGCTTGCTTCTTTGTAGGGCGGGAGAACTGCAGCGGGATTTAGTACTACTGTTACAGATATTATAATAATATTTTAATATTATGTATCATTATTTGACTAGAAACCTATTGTTAATTAATAACGAGTAATAAATAAAAAATACACTTAAAATAATGGTAACTTAAATATATTCATAAAACAACAAATGTATTAAAAAGCATAATTAGTTCACAACCATAAAACTCATACCCATATGAATAACTCAGCTTGAAAATTCAAACTGTTTTATTGTGCATGACTTGACAATACAGATGGGAGTAAATTAAAAGCTAGACTAAACAGTTGTTCAGCTCTTTCAGTGTGGGAAGGAATACCCAAGAAGAATCCCAGGAAGGGAATTGTGATTTTGTTACTCTTCCAGATCACACAATACCTTGATCCATAAGGAAAACAATTGATTTCAATCTGTTCATCGTACTACACTCTTTACATGAGGCTTTTTCAGCTTACTTGTGCGTTAGGAGGCAGCGTTAAGACTCTCTTCTACTCACTTCTTCTACCACCCTTACCGAAAAGGAAATATCTAGAGATTCTGCGATGTGGATATGACCTGCAGGAGTCAGGATGCTTTGCTGGATCAGGATGACGTCTCTCGACCATGCAGGATTGAGCCATCGAAGGGAAATGCAAGTTGCTATACTAAGCCAAGTGCAAAATTGGATTACAGTCATTAGAGGCTATAGCTGTTCAGCACCTTTTAGGCCCTTGGGAAAGATTATTAAACAAATGAAAATGGTTTTAGACGTAAGCAGTCTGGTATTTCTAAATAGAGGTTATTATTTTTTAACTTCTAATTATTGTGCGTGATATTGGATTATATCACATACAGAATTTAGTTTGACACCTATAAAAGTAGATCCCTGCCTATGTAAAAGAATTAAACCATGATTTTTAGTACCCCGCCATGTCTGTTTCTCTAAGCTTTTTATTTTCCTCTGAAGATTTCTTGACCTTTTTCCCAAATCAGAGTGCCTAAAAAGACCTTTCAAACTTCCTAAAATCGTTGCACTTCTACTTATTCAATTTTTTGTCATATTTTAAGTTTCTAATTGATATTGGTTTGTGTTTAAGAGACCACATTTGCTAATACATCTGTGCAAGTGTTTCTACTGCTATGGCTTCATAGAATCAAGAAAATTTTGGTTGGAAAGGACCTCTGGAAATCATCCAAACCATTTGTCCACCCGAAGTGGGGCTTTCACCCTCGTGGCATCAAACCAGGCCTGGCTTTGTCTAGATTAATTGAAAAATCTGACAGGACATGTTCCACAGCCCTCCTTGCTCGTGGGCTGCATCACTCTCCTAGTGCAGATGTTTATTTCCTAATGTCCAGTCTTAAATAATATCCTGCACTTTTTGACTCTTGCCTGTTTCGTGATCACTCCTGAAAAAGAGTTTGCTGTGGTCATCTCAGGAAATCCTCTCGAACAACAGAGCAGCACCCCTTAACTGCCTCTCTTGCAGACAAAACCAGCCCTGCTCCCTCAACCTCTTCTCCTGGAAACATGCTCTAGACTCTAGAGTTTTGCACTTGTTAAACATCAAGATACTTCTCTTGGCTCAGCCTAAGTTTCCCAGAATCCTCTTCTTTCAGAAGATAAGTAGTCAAGATACAGTTCTGGATTCTGGTTGCTTCTTTCTAGATTCAAAAATGAGAGTTCACTTCCCTGTTTCATTAAAGAAAACGTCTGGGATTTGTTAATATATTATTTTCTCTACATTCCTTAGTAGAATCACATAGCTTCTCTATTTTGTGGACATATGATCAATTTATTCAGTATTTTGATACGACTGACCTTTCTAACCATAAGCATGCTATCGATGGCAATTACTGTTGACGCCCTTCAACTCATGGGAGGATTTGAGTTCCTAGACCCAAGACAGGGCAGTAGAAGGATCCAAGTACAGGGTGCTCTGCTGCTGTGGTTCTTGTGTGGCTCCTTATGTCTCTTAGAGCAAGGTTAGGTTTGATTCGTTACTCCACTTTTGCCACTCACATATTTATATTTTTTTTGTCTGAGGATTGGCTGCCCAAATGTGCTGAGAATCACTTGATTGAAGAAGAAAGACTGCCAAATTGGGGCTTATTGTAAACCAGTTTTATTAAGTGTTCTCCATGTTCTGTACAGAGGGGAAAAAAAAAACCAAACAACAAAGAACAACACCCCAAAAAACGTTTTCCTGGAGTAAAAGATGGTGTTTTCAGAAAAATTCCTCCTTGATCCATACATAACAGGCACGATGTATCACTGTGCATTATGCTCCCTATAATTACCAAAATGTGAGCCTGGGTGGAGGGAATAATTTCTTATTTAACTGCCCCTGACAAGGCACTGAGCCTTTTTGACTAAAGAATTAGTTTTTCTGGCGCAATTGTTTGCTTATTTCCCAATACCTATCCCACAAGGTGGTAATGGTTATGTGAATTACCAGGACAAGAAACCTGCCAAGTTCTTCTTGACTTTCAGTAGACTGGCTGATCTTATCCCTTCTTTGCATTTTCAAGTAAAATATGTTTCTGTCTTTTAAATATGAACCCTCATATTAGGCCTGCCTTGGTCTACTTTCCACAAAATTCTGTCTTATAGGTGCCTCAGGTTTCATCATTGTCTGGGCATGGAAAACATCAGGAAAAATAACTGGCATCTCTAGAGATGACTCTATTTTCTTCAATCTTTCGACCTGCAGTTTTTCAGAGGTTTCTCACGTGACAGAATAACTCATCCAGCCTCATATGTCACAATATGGGTTTGAAACAGTGACGCTTCCATTTTGGTTGCAACGTCATGAGCAGGTGCATGCTACAGCTACAAAATAATAATTGACTGGTTTATCCTTGCCCTTCCTCCCCAAACAAACAAAAACATGCAGGTCAGAGCTGAAAAAGAAATGATTTATTGATTTTATTACAAATTCTGTGACTGGTTTTAAATTTTTACGAAACATTTTTTCACGTTTATCGGAAAGACAAATATTGGGTTTTGTGGGGGGTTTTTTCCTGCTTGAAACAACTTTTAATTTCAAAGTTTCCTTTCATTCTATTACAAATAAGCAAACTGTAAAATCTTCTTAGAATTCAAACAAGGTTAGTGTTTAGTGGGGACTAGCAATACTTCGGTAGCATTGTTTGTGTGATATTTTATTATTTTTTTCCATACTTGGGTCAGTACATGCAGCTGTTCAGGGATACACAGATAGTATCTTTCTTACTTGCTGACAAGCTCCAGGCTCCTGAGATTTATTTTTTTAAAAAAAATCTTTAATCGTGCCTCACATTTTCTTGTGTGTGTAGAAACAAGTGTGAACAGATACACAGCATTAAAAATATCCTGAAATAGATATTTCTGTTGCATGTACTCCTCCAAAAGGCATCAGAGGCTCATAGATAAACCTCTAATTAGCTATTTTATTGCAGACAACAAGTAAAATGCAAGTTAGGCAAACTGAATAAAATGTGGAAATAATTTTTAATGTTACTTGATTTTTCATTTCTTTCATTGGGGCCTAAATCTTTGGCATTTTGCTGAATGACGCAAAATTCCCACATACTAAGATTGAGTGCAATAGCAAGAGGGAGCTACAAAAATCTTATTTTTCAGACACTTTTGCAAGAGCTTCTGAAAGTAGATAATGATCTATCTATTGGAAAAATAATACATTAAACATTTCCTAAGAGCTTCAAGGAGGATACCGTTAATAGAGAATTTAAATATTAGCAGCCAATAACAAAAAATCAAGTATTAGGATACTAGAGACTATCTGGGTATTTTTCCTCCCTTTGCCTTTGACATTTGAAAGTGTTTGAAAAAACTGTACTGAAAAAAAATCAATATGACTAAAAAAAATCCTAGAAATTCACCACACTTCCCCTTTAGCAGATATAGAGCACTTCAGCAAAGATTCACATGGAACAGATGTTTCTGGTATTTAAAATAGTTTCCCAGTAAAGGCAAAACTGGTTTTGATTTTTTTTTTTTTGAAACAAGGGAAGATAAGTATTTATTTTCTTCTAACATCAAAAGCTTTTGAATTCTACATTTTAGCCGTGTCTTAGCATTAAACCTTTTCTATAAAATGCTCGCGGGCTTGTAGGCTTTTCACTTTCTTTGGAAGAGCTTTAGCCTATTCTTTGTGAATGAACTCTGTACATGGATGTAGGGACGTGGTAAACACTCATGATACTGAACATTTTTTCCAGCCTGAACCTTTCTTCATCCATTCATCCATTTTTTTTAATAAGGTCACTGAGATACTATTGTGACAGGTGACCTTAAAAAATCGTGTGGCTACAGAAAGCTGCACTCTAAAGGAGGAACGTTGCATGCTGTGTCCAGATGTGGCTTAAAATAGGTTTTCAGATATGAAAATAAATGATGACAATATTAGGGTAAACACAGTGATTATACAAATTCTTCCTTTAAAGCAGAAGGAAAAGGAAGGGAATTGAGGTCACATCTATTTTGATAGCGCTTTTAAAAGGAAGAGGAAGGGAGAAAGCAGGCAAAAAAAAAGAGAGGTGTTGAAGTGTAGTGGTGCTCCAGAATGATTGACTAGAAGAAGTAATCTCAAAGACAAAAAAAAGGCAAATACGGATGATTTAGCCTTCCGTGTGATCAGTCTACAATTGTTTCTCACTGTCTCATGCTTTGTGTACTCTGTTTCCAAATGCTCTCGCCTTAGAGAATTATGTCTCTGTTGGATAGATTTCAGTCTCATGAAATGTTTTGCTGCCATTCAGCTTATTACCTTCATTTTATACTATTGTTATTTTCTCGGCGTTTCTTTCTCCCTGTGCCATGCCAAGTAAAGATTTTCTTCCTCAAGATCTTTAATCTTCAGGTATTCGTAACAGTTTCATTTAGCCCTGTGGGACTAATGTGTCCTCCTAGAATAAGATTTTCTTATTGCTCGGAGTATCAAGTTTGTCATTATCATTTTGGTTGCATTTAGGAGGATTTTGCATCCACGGTTGCACTAGACTCGTGTAGGCGTATGTGGTGAAAACAACAGAGCTAGGCTGGTGTGAAGTATACACAGAAAATTTCTTGGTCATCCAGTATTGCTTTGAATCCACTATTCCTTCAGGTGTAAGAGAGAAACATGACCAAGACCATGGTCAGTGTCAAAGGTAAAGAGCAGAGACAAAGGACTGTTATTTGGTTGCCCTTTGCCCCAAAGACAAAAAGAGGATGGAGATATTTTTTTTCCGTCAATTAGCTTTAAAATACTCTTCTACACAGGTTCTTCTAAGTGAAACTGCTGCTGATACAACACAAATGAGATTCAAGATACCTGTGTTAGAAATACATTGATTTTGAAGTTTAAGGGTTTAAAGTTACTCAAAGGTTCATACCTGCTTTCTTTAATTTTGATTAATTTAGATACAAAATAATGGGGGTAGCAGCTCTGTAGAATTCCATGTATGAAACATTTTATAGATGTTCAGTAATTATGATCATGCAACTTCTTAGGAGCTGGTTAAAAATACATTTTGCTCTTTTTTTTTTTTTTTTTTAAGGAGTGGACTGCCCTACAGGGGTTTTTTTTAATGGGCTGCGTTGGTATACGAGTAGCCAAGTTTAAATTCCTGCAGTGTCTGGGTTTACAAAATGCTGATGCTGCACAGCTTTGAACTCACTGGCAGTTCAGTGACCCTGAAGTTCAGACCATAAGTTTTCCATCACCAGGTACCCAAAATCCAAAGTTTAAAAAAGGTGCCTTATTTGATTCCTTTTTTCAAAAACCCAAATCAACCAACCAATACAACTAAACAAACCAACCAACCAACCCCACCCTTTGGCTATAGTTCAGCCCGTTAGACCCCTCCTAGATTCATGAAACCGCTGTGGCCCAAATTTCGCTGTTTTTGTTATGGGACTCACAGTGACTTTTAGCATCAGGTCAGGCGTTTT
>NW_009705336.1:27036-31849 GCF_000703405.1 Apaloderma vittatum
CATAAATCTGTTTGGCCAGTGACAGGAAAGAATAACCCATCTAAAATTCATTATTGGTGTTAGAAACTGTCATAATTAATTGAAATTAAAAGACATATTCTTTTATTTCTTTGGGGATTTTCCCTTTTCAATCTTCTGTGTCTCTCTGTCTTTCCCTTGCTGTTGGTATTACAAGGTTTAGTTTATATACATAGAAGCCACATATAAAAAATAGAATCATAGAAGAGCATGTTTTGTGCGTTTAGTGTATAATGGGCTATGTTCTGTAAAGCAACATTACCACATGTAGTACTAGGTGATAGGCTACTAAGAAAAAAAAAAAAATAAATATTAATATACATGTACGTAACCCAAGGATGATTTTTATTCCATTAGTGTTACATTTAGAATTAATGCCTCTCCAGCAGACCTCTAACCAGTAGGTAAGAACGATTGCCACAGATGCCATTGCAAACACCACACTGTTTATGGTGGACAAATTTCTTGTTATTACAGAGAAAGTAAATGCTTGCTAGTTTTGGCTAGCAGATTACCTTTATTCTTAACTTCAGCAGACTGGTTTTTTCGGCAGGAATCAGAAGGCTCTCTTTGGGATGGGAAAAGCATCTTTTCCAATATTTCTCTCCTCTCAAGCCACCAGTTACCTTCACATATCCCACACCTTACTACTTATTGGCTGCTTCGTAGTATTTGAGGGTCATTTGAGTTTTGCTTCTTTTTCCGATTGGCGCACGCCTTTGTCAGGCAGACCTAGTTTTCCCAACTTGTTCTAATGGGACTCACCGGGAGTCCTTGTATTTGATTTTTTTGCATCCACCTTCCCAAGACTGGATATTCCTGGTGGGGGTAACACAGATGTCATTAACTTGCTGAAACTTGGTTTTCTATTTTTGTGTTGTTTCATGTTCTATATGACCTGGCTTGAGAACAGCACCAGGTGCAAGTTGTCTGGGGCTCCTGGTCCCAGGGGACAATCACAGTGGGGAATGAAGGACAGCTGTACCTATGGGAAGGAGAGAGTGGGTCAGGTGACCCAAATGGACCAATCATGGTGTTCCTTCCCATGGTGCTCAGTATAAAAGGGCCCCTAAGAAGATGCCTGGGCTTTTAGTGTTGCTGTGCTGGCGGGGTTCCCATCGGCTGTTCCTCATCTCTCCTGCGCTGCTGGTGTTTCCGCCTCCTGTTTTTGCACTGCGGAGGAGCCCTGTTCCTCCGGACAGGTTGTCTTTCTCTCCTGGGTGTGAGTGGCACAGCTCATTTTTTCTGGGTTTTTGGGACTGTTATTGGAACTCTGGGCTCAGGTGCTCCTGGGTTTTTTTTGTGCTCAGCAAAAGGCATGGGTCTCATATGAACACGTTCTCCTGTATCTTAGAGCATATTTTCATACTTGTATATATCTGTATATAGCTTGACATCTTCATTAGTATTGTTAATATTATTCTTCTTTTCATTAAACTGCTCCAAGGGTTTTTTCAACCTCTAAGTCTCTCTCCCTGGTTCCCCTGTTATCCTCCCCTGGGAGGGTGGTGAGGGGATCGAAGAGAGCATCTGCCAAAATTTAGTGCCTAACCCATCCTTAAACTCTGACATTACATTTGCCTAGTATACTTATAGTTGTTTATATGGTACCTATGTTGAAAATGTGTCTGAATTGCGTGTGCGTGTATAGAATTGGTGTAGGTATTTCTATATAAATGTAGTTAAAATATCAGAAAGCTATGATGAAATTTGGAACTTTGATCTTCTGGTTCCTCATTTTGTGACCAGCCATTGGAATCTCTCTAAAAGTGATATTCTTTTTAATACGGAGATTTCCTGGTTTGATGCTGTGATTGCAGTTGAGTAGCTAAGGACTTGCTCCTCTTTTTTTGCTAAGTGTGCTTTTGTCTACATGATTTTAGGGAGCAGGGAGGGCTGAGTAAACACTTTTTTTTTTTAGGAATTGGATTCTGTAGAGTGCTGAAAATCTACTCTTTCCACCGAATGCTACTGAAGGTTGCTAGGCACCTCAAAGGGTTGGTGACTGTCACAGCTTGTGTAGCACATGGTACTGCATATGTCACTTGCAATCTCTGAGTAGAACAGACTCCTACTGCTGTCACTCGAGATTATTCTGAGTGCATTTGGGTTTGTTTTGCTGTGCTTAGAATGCGAGTCCATCCCTTACAAAAGAGGATCTGTGGACGGAGACTACTGGATCCAGCAAAAAACGCATCAGTGAAGATGCGGGAAGAGGAGAGGCTCGAGATCTTTGGATAAAAGCAATAAAAAATTATTAGTCCCCTGAACATTTCATAGAAAACCTCTCCAGAACATCAAACCGGTCAATGACCAGTAATAATTAATCTTCGTTTTCTTACCGGCTTTGTTAGGTTCTTGCTCTTTTAGTATTTTGTTGTTGTGACATGTGCATCCCCACGTACTCTGTGTAATGCCAGCTGTACACAGGGTGTGCTTCCCACAAAATAAGCCTGTCCCTGAACCCTCAGGGCGTTGAACTGCCCTTTTGTTCCATGTAACCTCTTGCAGAACTACTCGCAGAACGACACGCTTTACCGCGTGTCACCTTATTGCTTTATTATTAGCCTTCATAAAGGTCAGATGGGGCTGACTCAAATTCAGGAGGAAACAGTGCTGTACAAAGCTGGTTCCCCTCATTTCCTCTCCGCTGGAGGACCTGGGTATTTTTTTCCCCCGATGTCCTCTGCAGTATTTTTGATATCATGTGGAAAGCGGAGAACTGTTTTCAATTCCCATTGTGGCAATCAATGAGATGTAAAATTGCAGCAGTTCCATGCTGCCTAGAGCCTCTCCTGACAAACCTCGTTTGGGTTGTCAGAATGCATAAAGCACTCATAAGAGCGTAGCATTAGCTCTATTTCTCTCTGATGCGAATGAGCACAGAAAGAAACCAGCTTTTAAGGAGACATTTTCATTTGCTTAAATAACTCTGCCGTGGCTGCAGTACAGCAAAATCTTTCTGTGCTGTGCATATTTTTGTAGGGAACCATTAGCTGTGTGTGTGATGCAAAAAAAAAGAAAATAACAAGCCCATGAACTAGCCCCATAATTATTTAATTTCTCAAAGTGTCATCCAGACATAGGAAAAAGTCAGTCAAGGTAACAGTGCAGGTATGCTGTATTCTTTAGTGTATTTGTGACTACTCAGGAAAATTGCAACTTGTCCCTGTGCCACTGTCCATGATCCCCTGGACTTTAAGGAAGATACAGAATAGAATTTGCATCCTCCTTTTAGAAAAACAGAGAACTCTTGCACTTGAAGTAAAATGAATTTTCTAGATGCTGACAACTCTAAGTCTTTGAAGAAGTTAAGCAGTCAGGAATCAACTTAATTATGAATATATAAAATCATCTGATATTTTCTTATAAACTATTTTACAGCAAGTATTTAGGAGGAAGAAACTCTTAATGCTGTGTGTTTTGGAAGGGTGTGGAATATGGCATATACAGAAAAAAAAATACAGCCCCAAAATATTTTCCTGTGGGTGTCATTATAGATGATTGAGGTGGTTGTTAGAGCGATTGGGTAGCTTCTGGCTTTAGCAATGGGCAAGAAGCTTCTTATCCCATGCTTCTGATGCAGATAACTGCATCACACACGCTTATCAGTTCCTTGGAGGTGTTTATAAAATGTTCTGTTCTCATTCCCTTTGCTACTGGAGCAAACATCAGTTTTGTATAATGGCATTTCTCTCGACTACCTTAGCTGATAAGCGAAGACTTGAATGAATGTTTGTAAATTAGGCATTCTTTCTCAGCACTGGTTGCTCCTTTAGCATAGAAATTCAGAGGACTGCAAGTTTCTGTCTCGTCCTAGAAATGGTTTTCAGAACTACGTGTCCATTTTCTTGGTGATGATTTTGTAATGTATAAATATGAATGAAGAGGCAGGAGCGGTGCTATTTCTAAGCTTTCACAAATTGTATTAAACTTCTTGACAGTGCAAAAAAAACCAAAAATCCTGAATGTCACTAAAACTGGGATTGTGTCACAGGTTAAGGATGTGTAGTTCAAGTATTCCAGCTACTCTCTCAATTAATAAGTCAGCAGAATACAAGTTTTCACCTCGTGACTGAACTGCATGAACTAGATTTAGGAAAACGCAGGCTTTGGAGGTAATAACAAGTAACACCTTTCAAGAGAATAAATGGAAACCTGGATATGTTGGAATCACTCTCTCCACGACTGTGTCAGGAGCTTAGTTGCTGTAACTCACCAGTTGTGGTGAGCTGGAGGAAATATATTAGGGAAAGTGTGGACAATGATCTGAAAACAAGAGGTGTGATGTTCTTAGTTAGAGAATTTAACAGTTCTCTTAACCACAAAAACCAATCTTAGACAAAGATGTGTCACAAATATCATTTTTCTCCATTTCCCAAGTCTGAGAGCAACATAATTTGTTGGGTTTCTGGTTTCTTTTTAGGGGATTTTAATTGCCTGGGTACAAAAAATTCTGCTTCCCAAGCTGAAACTTGGCCTCCTTATCCTGGATCTCAGCCACAGAATGAACTGTATTTCTGGAGAGCTTTTGAAGAAACAGGGGGAAATGATGGGGTTTTTGTTTTTAAGTTTTAGATTTATAGATTTATCATGTTGCTTCCTTAAGACTTTGATACCTTGATGAAGTTTTGCTGCATGTAGGTTGTCACTTGAGTGAGTGGTTTGAAGGGTTTGTAAAGTTCTGTAACTTTATTCTTTTTCTTTGCTTTTTTACTTTCCCTAATCTGGAATAAAAATAGTCTTTCATAGGAGAGGTCGAGAAAGATCAGAGAGAAATTGAAAAAAAAAAGTG
>NW_009705337.1:0-7170 GCF_000703405.1 Apaloderma vittatum
CTAAGTCAATTAAATCATTAGCGAGCTCAGTGGCATCAGAATTTTCACCAGCGTCTGCCAAATCACCCATGGTGCTCGCCACGCTGCTCTCAGAGCTAGCATCGGCAGCGCGGGGTTTCAGTGAGCGCAATTCTGCAAACAATGCTTTCCGCGTTGCTATATTATCAAGCGAACTGTCATGACCAGTAAGTTGCGCTTTAGTTAGCTCTTCGCCTACAGGTTTCCAGTCCTTAATTTCATAGGATCCCGTTTCAGGATACCAGGGGCAATTATGACTGATCCATAAAAGTAACAGAGTCACTTTCTGTGGGCTAATCTTATACCCTCGCTCCTTCGCAATACACATCAGCACAGCATGATGAAGTTGCTGCAATCATGTCACGTTTCGCCCCATTTTTGTCCCCCAGCTGCAGTCTCATTCGTGTTTCTCTGTTGAAGGGTGAGGATGGATGTGCCAGTTAATTCATCACCCCATTTGGCTCGCTGGGGGGTACTTATCCTGGAGATTTTTATGTCCCAATTCGGGCCGCCATTTGTGGAGAAGCACGCAGGAACTCTGAGATGGTGGAAAACGGAATTCGCTTTATTGCAGGCAAACACACATATTTATATTTCTTAGCAAGAAGCAATATTTGTGGATTACAAACAAGAGACCAGACTATGCAGCCAGGGTTGTTATTAGCTCATGTACCCATTCAGTCACTCTCTTATCACACAGGGAGAACAGACTTTCCCAGGTCTGTTTTGATCACACTCTCCCATTCACTCCCATGCACATCTTGTTTACAGGAAGCATCTTATCTGTCCGTTCTCACAGATAAACTCCCAACATGAGCTGTACACAGCTGGTCAGGGTCTCTTTTCATAATTAGCAAGCAAGAGTTATGTACTTGTTTAGAAAAGAGCTCAAGGACGAAAGTCTTAATTCTGCAACACAGTGCTGCCAGCACAGCTAACTGTAAAGTGTATCCACACAGAAGTGCTCCAGATTTCAGGTATATTAACTGATGTAACAAGGAGATGCTGCAGTGAACCATTCTCTGCCACATTAATATTTGCTAATCTCTGAAAGTTATATAAAAATAAATATTATTGATTTTTTATTTGATTTAGACATAAGGAGGGGTGATGTGTTGTAACAAATGTTATTGTTTCACTTGAGTCCCAGCTTGAATCAAAATGCCTACTCTGTTTCCAGAAAAAGAAATTACATTCAGCAGGTTTGCATATCAAAACAAGACTTCTAATATTAACACTTGACTATCTTTTCACTCCTGTCAATTGTCACTAGCCTTATTTTTCACGAATCACACTTTCAAGAGCAATGCCTGACAAACTGCTGCTGTTGTACAGGCTCAAGATACTGAGATTGTATGGCTACTACACAACAGGATCTTAAAATACGAAGGTGATACCAGTACAAATGTTATTCCCTGTCAGCTTATCTCAGTTACAGAATGGAATTTATTCAGTAATGCCGTGGGGTCTCTGTGTTAGAGCCAGCAGCAAAGCTGTTGGAAAGTAGTTCTGACATTACCATGCCGTGGGGGAATGAACCTATCTTAACTTGCCAAAATTACTATATATCAGTAATTCTCCTAGGCAAAATACATGCTTGGGGCCTCTTACCACAATCCCTCTGCCTTGAAGCTTTAGTACCTGAGAAGGGCATTAATGGAGATTCTAAGCTGCAAATCACAATAAATAAGAACAAGGATGGCTAGAAAAGCATGCAAAAAAAAATGCTTCTGGAATAATAGCACCAGAATGCTGAAACTGTTCACAAGGAATTCTAGTACAACAATCGTGAAAGTGAATATAGCGGATAAAGAAGAATATGAGATGTGGTGGTGGTAGCAGAAAATCAGCAATTACAGAAAAGGTACAAGAATGAAGAAACTAAAGGGATTCAAGAAAAGCTAGTATAGGCATGGGAAACATGCAAGCAGTTTAAACAAACCATTATCTAGTAGAAAAGGTACTTTCCTGTGAAGAATATGACATACTTTTGTGTTAAAAATATTCTGAAATTATTTGAGGAAGATCAGAGGGAAATGTCTAAAAGTGCAAATGTTCCCCTGAAATGTTGTATTTTAAATCACAGACTCATAAAATGGCCTAGGCTGGAAGGGACCTTAGAGACCTCCCTGTCATGGACAGGGACGCCTCTCAACTAGATCATGGGGACCGAACAACAGCAATAAACGACAAAACTAATGCAAAAGAGACTAATTAGTACATTTCATTTAAACTCTACCATAGTATTCAGAATGTGACTAATTTTTACATTTTTCTGTGTAAGATAAACATTTGCCCCATAGAGAAAGTGTGCCCTGAAGGAGAATGACTAATCCTTATTTGTCTGTATTGTATATAAATATTCCTGAGGCTTTATTGTGGTAGTTTATAAAATACCCTGGCAGAATTATGACTGTCAAATAATTTCAAAAAAGAATTAAGTTGAGCTGTAAAAAACATGCTGTATAATAATAGTATATGCATATTGCCTTAGCAACTTTTTGTCCCAGTGCACTTTAAAGCTTAGTTGTTATAAGCCACCTTTATGGATCATCTGTTCCAAATTGCCATGATGATAGTATGCAGTGATATTCTGAAGATACAGTTTGCAAATTACAATGTTTGTCTACATAGAACCCCTACTCTTAGTTTAAAAAAGCAAAACTGTAGCTTATGTTGGGGACAACTCTACTGCAGTAATTTAAAACTGAAGACAGATGATCCTAAGATAATACAAACAAAACCAGCTGATCAGCTTCAGCAACCGATTTGTTTATGTAGATCTGTTTAAAAGTATTTGGCCATAGGTAATTGAGTATATAGACCACCTCTGAGGAGAAAGGAGTTTCAAGACTGTTTTAAGTATAATGAAAAAACTAGTTTAATCTATGCTCCATGCTTTAAGTTCCTACTCATTACTCATCTTCCTCTACTGTAAGTCATCTGTCCCCTTAAAGGAAGTTCAGCAAAGGCCATATAACCCAGTTTTTTCTTCAGCGTGAACAACTTTCACGTTTCTTCAGCGAGAACAACAGATTTCTTCAGTGTGTTATGAACCTAACAGAAATTATTTTGGTGGTAGAAGTAACTAATGCTCTAAACAAACAAAATTTTGGTGCTGTAGTCTGCAGAAAAATTTAGTCAGTTTCAAAGAGACAGTCCTGCCTTACCTGATTCCGGACTGCATTCCAAAGGATGAAAATCAAGGCATACTTTACAGCTGTTAGATCCCTCCTGTTTCTTTATCACTCTTTTGACTCTTACCTTTCTTTTTTTTCCATTTGCAGAAAAAACATCTATTCCAAAATAGTTGACCTATATTAGTCTAAAAAGTATGATTTTTCTGTATTTTGTGTGTTCATTCTACTTGTGAAGAAAAGGTGATTGAGCTCAACATTATTTGATCCAACCATTTTTTTAGTTTTACATTAACAAACATTCATTTAATTCTGAAATATTACAAAAAAGTAAATCAGCAATACAACAAACACCCCAAACTTGTGAAAATTAGTGCAGTTAGAAAAAGTTTTCCTTTTCCATATATGTAAGAAATGTGTGTATATGGGACTCCATGACATAAAAAATTCATTGTGCAGGCCTTAATTTTCCACATTATGTCTAGAAAGGAATGAGTTAACCGCTGATTTGGGCTTATGCATGGAGTTTGGGAATATTTATACTTGTAATTGCCTGGGGTTTTACAAACTTTAAGGATTTAAATGAGCTAACCGTTACAGGGGGAAAAAAATCTATTTTTGAAGACAACAGGAACCTCCAGTACCGGCCACTAATAATAAGCTGTCTCAAATAGGCTTCAGATAATATGTAACAGTAACCTTTTATAGCAAAATGTAATAAACTCAGATGCTAGTAGGTGTTTCACAGACCTCAGAAGTATCTGGACATTTATCTTAAAAGCTTTCTTAATACAACACTTGATTCAAGATTTTTTTGTCCTATATTTAGATAAGCTGTACATGATGGTTTGCTAAAGAAATGCTAACTTGCAGGACAATTACTGCAGGATGCGTAATTTTCTCTTTGACGTTCTTCCTCAATTCAGATCAGCTCTAAACTTGAAGTTCCTGTTAAAGCGAGGGCCTGGTTGAAATTTACTAGCTAAAAACCTTTTAAGAAGCAGCAGCAATGAACTGTGTAACAATGGCATTGTGAGATGGGTATATGCTCACATTGTAATGCTTTGAATGGAATGCAAGGCTACTATGAGATAAAGAGAGACAGGGTACCTCAAGACTGCAGACCTTGGTTGTCAGCAAGATCGAGGGAGTACAGGCTACAGTTCACCAAAAGAACATGGTGACGAAGAGGAGTGGGTGAAGGAAAGGACCACCAGGTATCTCTTAAGCCTACCAAGAGGCTATAATGTGCATGTGGGAGTGGATGTGACATATATTAATCATTCCTTGGAAATACCATGAATATATATGCTAACCTGTATATAAGCTATGCTTCTGACTGTCTATGGCATGCACATTAGGCAGAGCAATCCCCAGCACTGCAATAAAGAACACCTGCTTAATAGTCACTATGACTGTTGAGTCCCGATTTCGGCCTTTTCACAGCATCACTGTAATACTAAGTCCAACTTCAGTATTTAAATACAGAACATGAGGACAATGAAGATTTCTTTCTAAGAGACTAGGCTGCTTGTGCCAAGGACTGGGAATGCAAGGTACTGGAAGAAAGATGAAAGATCTAACAAAAAAAAAAATTTGGTGGATTTGTGCCAATGAGAACCAAAATATTTCTTTCAAAGGAGAAAAAGCAGACTCTATCCTTTGAAAGATGTAAATTTTTAAAGTATATAGCCTTGACTTCCTCCAGGAAATCCTTTCTGTTACATTTGAATTCTATGAATTTTCTTTGCTAAATGTTTCCACATCTCTGAAGTGTTCTGAATCTTAAGTAATGCTCTCTTTCTAGAACACCTACCAGATCTGTTCCATGTGCAATTACTGTTTCTGCTGTTACTATATCTTCTCCTGACTGAAAGAGATTAATGGTCTGAATCTAGAAAAAGTGGCCAAAAGAGTCTTGTGCTTGGGGTCAGCAATTTTCTCTTCCCCACCTCAACTTGAGTTACAGTACAGAAAAGATAAAAAAACCAAACCAACTCTCTTCAGTGCTGACAGTACAAACTATTTCTTCAAATTTTCCCAGATGTCTAAAAAAAAATTTTCCAAGTTAATGCAGAGAATACAGGAGCTAAGTGAATTAAAGGAGGAAAAAGCAGTGAGGAATAAATATTTACCTTCCATTGTGAAATGAGTATATGTGTAGATTACTTTTCATTTGATGGCTAAAAATGAACAAAGTATTCCTAATATGAGTGTAAAAGTCACACACTTCATATTATTAAAATAAATGACATTTTTGCTCTTTTCTGGATGCTTTAAACAGATCTTTCATATTCCTAAAGAAAGGCTCTACTTATTAAGATTTTTCCCTCCTACATTTGATAAGTGCATTGTATTAAACCTTGTTTCAGTAGACTATTACTGAAGGAACTCAAAACCAGAAGAAAATTGGTACTTAGTCTTTGAGGAGGAATGCTATAGGAATGTTTACAGGACACTAGAAAAAAATCGACTTTTCAGTTAGCAAAATGCAAGTTGATATGAGTGTATTCCTCCCTAAATACTAGGGAATACAATGCAAATAACAGGGAAAAAAAAAAAGAAAAGAGAAAAAAATACTTTAAAGATATAATCTAAGTATATTTTATCTAAAGATATAATATAAGTATGCAAAGTAATTGTTATTAATTGTCCAGGAGCAGATTTAGGCTGAAAATTGGCAGAAACTTTGTATACACCAAAGAAATGCTGTTCCAGAAGAGTAAGAAATGCAATTTCTGAAAGAGGGAGCTTGGTGCATATCATGGCTCAAACAAAGCTATGGCTGAATGATAAAGGAACTACTGGACAAATAGAATCAGGGGCTCTTTTGGACTCCAGAATTCTTGTTACTACTGGTATTTAAATATGTTTAAAAAGAATGGAAAGGAGATGAAAACCACACCAAAAAAAATACAAATAGAAAATAAGGTGAATTCTCAAGTATTTATGAAGAGGAGACTTATAGTTCAAAGCTAGATGAGTGCACACAGGAAAATGAAAAATGTCTGAGACTGGCAATATGAGGCTACATCTGAACAGCAGATTATGCACACTCTGGGAGCAGGTTTAGTTGAAAAATGCACATCAGATGGTACAGCCACCAACTAAGGAGTAAAGGTATACCTCTTACTTGACATATAACTGAGGCAGTAATTGAGATTTTTAAAATACTATGAGGAAATAGAATCTCAGAAAAAAGATTTCTAGTTGTAGTATAAATGATTTAGCTGTGTGTCCTGTGTTTGGCCAGGATGGGAATAATTTTCACAACAAGCTGCGAGAAGACACAGCCGGGATGGCTGAACTGAACTAGTCACTAGGCAAGGGGATATTTGACACCATCACGATGTTATGCGCAGTATATATGCGGAGGGAACTGGCTGGGGCAGGGAGGCTTTTGGGGCTCAGAGCACGCATGGGGCAGCCTGGCAATAAGGTTCCAGGTGGTGAGAAGATCACATTTTAATAATTCATGTTATACGTTATCTAGTTTCTTGCTGTTTCTTGCTTTTTCACTTTTATAATTTATTCTATGCTGTACTATGTTCTTATCTCAACCCATGAGGCTCTACCTCTGCTCCATCCTGGTTCTCCTTCTCATTCTCGGTGCGGGGAGGAGTGAAGGAGCGGTCACATGGTTTGTTGTTCGCCCCACCAGTCAACTCAAAACAACGACACCGCGGAACAGTTTAAAGTCAGTATTTCAATGTTTGCCACACAGTGACCTCTAGAAAATGTCCCTTGTCCACCTGTGTTTAGCCTGGCTCAGTTCTTTTTGAAGCAGAATAGGAAGGCTATGCTGTTAAAGTTTTCTGCTGCCTGTCAGTTAGTACCTTCAAGGTCCTGGAACTTAAACAGGACTACAAACTTCCCAAAATAATTCCATAAATAAATCTCTTTAGTGACTGAAGCAGCTTGGGACTGAGCAGGAGCAGAAATAGATGTCTCCTTAGTTTGTCTTGCCTCTTGTCACAGAATCAAAGAATCACAGAATTATTGAGACTGGAAAAGA
>NW_009705338.1:0-449 GCF_000703405.1 Apaloderma vittatum
AAAGCAGGATGTTAAGCACTGCAGAGCTGCTTCTGTGTGAGCAACGAGGGCGGCATCGTCAGCAAAAAGCAGCTCACGGACAAGGTGATTTAGGGCCTTAGTGTGGGTCTTCAGTTGCCTTAGGTTGAATAGGGTACCATCGGTAAGATAGCGGATGTAAATGCCGTTCTGCTGATGCAGAGCATCATGCTGAAGAAGATTGTGAATAGAGCTGGTGTGAGAATGCAACCTTGTTTCACACCATTGGTTACTGAGAAGGGTTCAGAGAGTGCATCGCCATCTCTGACTTGGCCGCGCTGATCCTCATGTAGCAGGATAATCATTTTGAGGAACTTGGGAGGACATCCTAATTGTTCCAAGATCAGCCACAGGCCTTTTCTGCTCACAGTGGCAAAAGCTTCGGTGAGGTCAACAAAAGATACATCGAGTCCTTTGTTCTGTTCCCTACA
>NW_009705338.1:479-2767 GCF_000703405.1 Apaloderma vittatum
TAAATGCCATCATCTTCATCGAGGTCTGCCGTGGCCCTTTGGAGCATCATGATGAAGAAGAATGTGAATAGAGTTGGGGTGAGAACGCAAGATCATAACATTAATTATAATAAGATTAATCACACCATTGGTTACTGAAAAGGGCTCAGAGAGTTCATCGCCGTATCTGACTTGGCCATGCTGATCCTCGTGTAACAGGATAATCATTCTGAGGAACTTGGGAGGACATCCTAGTTGCTCCAAGATCTGCCACAGGCCTTTTCTGCTCACAGTGTCAAAAGCTTTGGTGAGGTCAATGAAAGTCACATAGAGTCCTTTGTTCTGTTCCTTACACTTCTCTTGCAGTTGTCTGAGAACAACACCATGTCTGTGGTACTCCTGTTGGCTCTGAAACCACACTGGCTTTCAGGTAGAAGTTCTTCTGAGACAGCTGGTACTAGTCTGCTCAAAAATATTCTTGCAAGGATTTTACCAGCAATACAGAACAAAGTAATACCTTGGTAATTTGAACAGTCTGATTTTTCAACTTTCTTCTTGTACAGGGTGATGATGACTGCATCACGGAGATCTGGTGGTAGTTCACCTTTTTCCCAGCAATGCATAATGAGCTCATGCGATTTAGCATGGAGTGCTTGGCCTCCATGCTTTCCACACTTCAGGTGGGATTCTATCAATCCCAGCTGCCCTGTCAGTTTTCACCTGCTGTATGGCCTTGAGAGTCTCTCCCATAGTAGGGGCTATATCCAATTCGTTGCTGTGTAATGTGCCGAACTGCTGAGCCTTGAACTACACAGCTGTCACTGAAGAGAGTCTGGAAATGTTTAGACCATTGATTCAGGATGGAGGCTTTATCTGTGAGAAGTATTTGGTTGTCTGTGCTTCGCAGCTGGCTTTGATGTGTGTGGATCCGTACACTGCTGTCAGAGTCTCATAGAATCCTCTGTGGTCGCCTGAATTAGCACATAGTTGAGTCTTTTCTGCCAGATTGATCCATCACTTGTTCTGAATGTCTCAAGGTTTCTGTTGGAGCTTACTGCATTCAAGATGAAAGGTTGCTTTTCTTACATGGCAAGATGGCTGAGCAAGGTGTGCTTGGTGAGCATTTCTCTTCTTTGTCAACAATTCCTGGATCTCTTGATTGTTTTCATCAAACCAGTCTTTGTTTTTCTTGGAGGAGAATCCTAAAGATTCTACAGAAGACTGGAGGATGCTATGTTTAATACGTTACCAAAGCTCTTTGGGAGAGGGATCTATGAGATGGTCTTCAAGTCTAGTTTGAAGGTTTACCTGGAAGCTATCTTTCACTGTAGCTGTTTCAAGATTGTTAAGTTGGAGCAGGGACTAATAACCTGGGATGATTACAAGGAAATTGTTGTGTAATCACAGACCAGGTTAGAAAAGCTAAGGCCCTGACTGAGTCAAATCTGGACAGTGATATTAGAAATAATCGAAAAGGATTTTACAGTTACATCAGAGGAAAAAGAGAAATGAGAGAGAATGTGGGGCCTCTCTGGAAGGATACAGGTGACCTGGTTACTGGGGACGTGGAGAAGGCTGAAATACTCAACAACTGTTTTGCCTCATCTTCACTGGTAACCAGTTGAACCACACCACCCAGATCTCAAAGGGTGTTGGCTGGGTCTGGGAGAGTCAAGAACGACCCAGTATAGGAGCAGATCAGGTCTGGCAACACCTAGAGAACCTAAAGGTGCACAGGTCCATGGTACCTGATGAGATACATCCACGGGTCCTGAAGGAACTGGCAGCTGAAGTTACTAGGACACAGGCCACTGACCATCGTAGCTGAGAGATTCTGGCAGTCTGGTGAGGTTCCCACAGATTGGAAAAGGGCGAACATAACCCCCATCTTTAAAAAAGGGACTAAAGACAACCTGAGAAACTACAGACCAATCAGCCTTATCTCTGTGCCAGGTAAAATCATGGAACAGATTCTCCTGGTAGATGTACTAAGGCACATAAAAAATAATCAAGTGGTTAGTGACAGCCAACATGGCTTCACTAGGGACAAGTCGTACCCAACTAGTTTAGTGGCCTTCTACGACAAAGCTACAGTGCTGGTTGACATGGGAAAAGTAACCAATGTCATTTTCCTGGACTTGTGCAGGTGTTTGACACTGTCCCACGTGACATCCTTGTCTCTAAGATAGACACGGATTTGACAGATGGACCACTTGGTGAACAAAGAACTGGCTGGAAGGTCGCACTCAAAGAGTTGTGGTCAATGGCTGAATGTCCTCATGGAGACCAGTGTCAAGTGGTGTTCCTCA
>NW_009705339.1:0-4951 GCF_000703405.1 Apaloderma vittatum
ATACTTAAACGGCTTTAAAGTCTGGCACGGTTTCAGCAGCGGGCAGTAGATTTCCTTGTAACGTGAGGGACAGCTTGAACCTGCGCCTTGTGGGAAGTTGCCCAGAGGGAGAATGGGGGTAGACTTTTTTTTTTTGGTGAAAATAACGCGCATTCTTCTTTAAAACTTAAATGGGTGGACGTAGCAGGAGGATTTGGTAGCGTCTTGTTTGTTTAAATGGCAAATACGAGCAGAATTCACAAAACCTCTTTAGATGTGAAGCGTGTCTGCCGGGGCTCTGCAGCTCCCGCCAACAGCCACTGGGACAGAGCGGGTTGCAACGGCCTTGTGTTAGGCATAAGCACAGATTAGAAAATAAATGATTGCTTTACAGCATCGTGTGCCCTGGGAGTAGCCGTTTCTTTGGGCAGCGTGAGGCTCGGGTTTGTGTTTGCACGTCCTGCTCGCAGGGAAGCTGATTTTCTCCCTCTCGACCCATGCTCAGTCAATTCAGAGCAGTAGCTGCTCAGCCTTTCAACAAGGGGTGAAATACTCGCTTGTACTTCTCCTTTTACCGCCTTTCTTGGCTGATTCGTTCCATCCTCTCAAAACTCCCTCTCTGTAAAACAAAGTTTTGAAGCCTTTGACCACGTTTGCTGAGCACTAATGATTTCGTGCATGGTATTCCTTCCTCAAGATTTAACTGAGCCGAAGCCATGGTGCTGAGATCTCTGGGATCGCAGTGCTTGGTGTGTGAGCTTTGGCAGGTTTGCGCAGGGGAAATTTCCAAGGTGGAAGCGGGAGGTTTCAATCCATAGCGTGCTCAGGTTGCTCCGTGTTCTGCTCGTCCTCGCTTCTGGGAGGCAGCGGTGATTCGGGGCGTGCGGGATGCTCTGTGTAACGGCTGGGCCAGCGGGGCTCGGATTTGTCTTCGTTATATTACAGGAGGCTTTCAACTGACACTTTAGACAAGCCAAGAAAAAGACAATATTTGAATACTAGCATTCTGAACACTACTCTTTAATTTCTTTTTCAGCAAGAAACATGCTTCAGGACTTGCGGTACAGAGTCTGAAGGCCACTGACAGGCTTCTGCAAATGAGATACTGCCCAGTTCCAGTCAGTGTCATGTATATAAGAATATTAAAATGTTTTCTTTTTCTACTCCTTCTATTTTCTGTTGTAACAGTGTGGTACGTAACTTTTTCTTCTGACACTGTGCTCGAGCGCACCAACATGATGTATTTCTATGAATACGAACCGATTTACAAGCAACGCTACCTCTTCACGCTGCGGGAGCGCTCGAAATGCGAAGACATAAATCCATTTCTAGTCATCCTGGTATCTTCACATCCTAAGAACGTGAAGTCGCGCCAGGCCATCCGGATAACGTGGGGATTGCAAAACTCCTGGTGGGGACACCGGATTCTAACTCTTTTCTTACTAGGTCAGGACACTCCAGGAGAAGACACAGCGGCAGCGCTCTCAGTGGAAGATGAAAGCATCCTCTATGGCGATATAATTCGCCAAGATTTCATGGACACTTACGACAATCTCACCTTGAAAACCGTCATGGCGTTCCGGTGGGTCGCCGAGTTCTGCTCGAGTGCTCGATTCCTCATGAAGACCGATGATGACGTCTTCATCAACCCCGCGAACTTGGTGAAGTTTCTTCTGAAGCTGAATTCCTCAGAAAACATTTTTACTGGTTACCCTTTTACAGATAACTTTGCCTACAGAGGCTTTTACACAAAAAGGTACATTTCTTACGAAGAATATCCCTTCAGGTTCTATCCTCCGTATTGCAGTGGCATGGGTTATATATTGGATGCAAAACTGGCTCTGAGGATTTATGAACTGATGAGTCATATCAAACCTATTAAATTTGAGGATGTTTATGTTGGTATTTGCTTAAATATACTTAAGGTGGACATCAGTGTTCCAGAAGACAAAGAGCAGTTCTTCCTTTATAAAATTAATTTTGATATCTGTAAGTATAGACATTTGATCGCAGTACATGGCCTCACACCAAGTGAAACAATCGGGATTTGGCAGGAGTTGTCATCAAACACTTCAGTTATTTGCCTTTGATTCCGTGTTAATATATAATCTTAAAGGTATTCAGCGTGAAAATGTTTGAAGTCCAGGGCAACACAAAAAACCGTAGCTGTGGAGGTGACTTTGGTTGTGTTGCAAGGGCAGTTCTCTGGGACATTCTAACGTTCTGCAATAAAAAACCACGAGGAATTCCCAAAGCCCTTTTCGCTGTCTGGAGCCCCCGCGTGCAGGCTGCTTTGGGATCCACCACCCTGTCCGACGTTTCTCCCCGTGGCTGCTGTAACTGCGGGCTTTCTGCCTGAATCTCCTGGAATGTACAAAATGTCACCAGGGAATAATGTTTACACCAAGAAACCAGCTTAGAAGATGCTTCCCAAATTCCTACCTGGATTTTTTTTTTTTTTAATTCTTTGTGCAACTGTATCATTCTTTGCCACTCTCAATTATTTGTTCTCTGCCTAACGCAAAATTTAGAACAAACTTCTTCTTTCGACACGTCACCTCTGTAATCCTTCTGTGAGTTTTACACCACCTTATTTACCCGCAGCGCCTCCGGAATCACCCCGGGAGCGTCACAGGGCAGCGGATCTCCTGGGGGCTGCAGAACCTGATGGGAAATCTGAAAACGTGCTGTGCTTTGTGTGCAGATCTCTAGGTATATCTGTCTCCGTATAAAAGAGATTTGCTTCGGTGTCTTTGATGATCTTTACGGAGTGCTAGAGGGCTCGGTGCGGCAGAGTTCACACGCAGTTCACTCCCCAGCCCTTGCTCCTACAGCGGGATAACGTAAACCACGTGGATACCCGCGTCGGTGTGTGCACCCAGGGTTTGGGACCCACGTAGGGAAGATTAAATCAGACATGTAACTTTACTTTGACTTTTAAACCAGTCTCTTTCTAAAATCGTTGTCTTTCTTCAGATTCCAAAATGGAAAAAAAAAGCAGGAAATTCTAAGATTCGTTATATCTAGAAGAAGACTAACACTACTGTATCTGGAAAGACGGGTATTTTATCACTTTATTCATATCAGCAAGGCCAAGTTTTCAGTAGTTTACACTTCTAATAGACAACAATACAGAATTTGCAATTGCATGAACATAATTACTCTTGACACATCCACTACACAGCGAAGAGACTATAGGTATATCCTGTACATCTAGAACGACAGAGCGCTGCCACCTTCTCTGTCCTACGGCGACGATGGTACGACGTATTTACATTTGGCTGTCTTTCAGGTAGTCTCTTAGAGACAAATTAGAAGAGGCGCAGAAACCTCTAGTAACAGCGTTTGAGGTTTCACCGGGTGGTTTTTTTTGTGACCTCGTGGTGATGGTCAGTATTGAATTTTGCTGTCTCTGCAACAGCTGCGCACAGGGTTTGGGACGGAATTAGAGGACGTGTTATTTTTTTTAGGTATGAAAATGAGGTCTTGGGGACAGTAGTCTCTAGGGAAGTATTTCAGATGTCAGCGTTCTGAGAACATATGCTTAGGCCAGAGTTCTTCAAAAAACAGGATTTTTTTTGTTGTTGTTATAAAGATACAATATTGCATAACTGAGGGAAGAATGCTGTTATATTTCTAGAAACAGAGGTAAAACTACAGCGGGTCCTAGGGATTTAGGATCTGTTATCTGATTGTTGTGCTGTGATCAGATCCTGAGAGCGCTGTGAGAAACGTTTAACTTGTTCTTTGATTGTTCATACACCTTAAACCCCCCCACACACCTTTGTTTTTGTGTGTGTGTGTGTAAGCCTGCCACATTAAATGTTCAGAAATACTTGTCACGACAACACTGATACTACAGCACGGTTTGTATTGCTTTTTAAAAACGTTAATTATGAAAGGCTATGGCATCTTCAGAAAGCGGAGAGACAAAGTGGACAGTTGAGCGACTGTCTCGGAGCCCGGTGGCTGTGCAGGGCTGCAATCAATGCAACTGTCACCAAGCAAGGAATTCCTCCTATTTGTGCCCCAGGGTGAGAACACCAGTCATCGATTACAAGGCTTTCGCTTTCACAAATGTAGGTTTGTACACAGTGCTCTGTTTGTGGCACCCGAAATCGTCACCTAAAGTGGCATCAGTTCTGCAAGAAATGTACATCGTGAAATATTCCTGCTCCTGCTTTTTTAATTTAAAACCCCCCTCCATTTCCAAAAACTGATTTGTAGTTGAGCCTGACCTTATTATTGCTTGAAAGACCATACAAATTCATAACTAAGCTAATGTTTCTGCTTAAAGCAAATACCAGGGAAGTTTCTAGTGTGAGCAAGGGGGGGGAAAAAAAGCTCCAACCTGTGAACTAAAGTGAGCATTTAGGTCAGTGCTGGGCCCAAGTTTTATTGCATCTCCCTACGACATTGTACTAAAAACAAAGCCTAAACCCCAGGCTAGGGGTTCCAGAACCTGCGAATCTTTTTCTCGTGCAGGCAAGCGGGTCAGAAAGCTGTATGAAATCAGAATTCCAAGCGCTCGTGATTTCGATATGAAAATTGTGGGGCTCTGACTGGAAAAGGCTGATGATCACACGTTGGCGTTTGGCAGTGGCTGCTGGGTGGGCAGCAAAAGAGGTTTCCAGTGTGAGATTTCGAGCCTGTGTTGGCCAGGCATTACTTCAGAAGAGTTAAAAAGTCAAAATGCTTAAATAATAGACCACGAAATTGCACGTGCTGCAAATTTAGGGGCGTTAATCTCTGTGATCAGTTCAGTGTTACCAGGACGTGGAAGGTTTGGAATATTTTCCCAAGTTTTCTCTTACATTTTCAAGTTACTACTAAAGCATTTCAGCGCCAACTGCATTGCAAGTAACTCATGAATGCCTCCGTGTGCTGTAAATAGCATAATTCTATCATATTTCCCTCAAATTTAACCTTGAAACTGACTGAGGTTTAACCAAACATGGTGATGCTGAATTCC
>NW_009705339.1:5119-22579 GCF_000703405.1 Apaloderma vittatum
GCAGGAAAAGAGAGAGAAAAGCTTTCTGCAGTCTCCGTTAAATTAAACTTCTCAGGTTTTAATGCCGTTACCGTCTAGTCCACGTGAAGCTGTAAACCATACCAAATGCAAGTCCTCCTTACAGGAAGGAAAAAACCCCACAGTGTGTACATTTTCCAGCGAGCTGAACGCGGTTATTTTACAGCGCCAGGGACGATGGCCTGTCAGTGTTGCCTCCATCCCCACCGCGACAAGGCTTGGCCCCACACGTCCTGCTTTGCCCGCTGTGGTCCTCCCGAAGGAGAGTGGAGTGGGAGTAAAGTGCAGCCTCCCCTGCAGTAAAGATAAAAATCTTAAAAATGCTGCCTCCCGGTGAAAAACTGTCACAAATGGGCCTGAAGAGGCTCTTCTCTGCGACAACACAGCCCTGCGGGACTCGCTGGAAGCCATCGCTAACCAAGACAGATTGCTTCAACACCGCCCTTCTGTTACCGTGTGTGCTGCAGCGCATTTGGTTACTGGAGCCCTGCCCTGCCCTTGCAGAGTTCTAAACGGGAGCTTCGTCTGCAGAACGGGTCTGCCTTGGTCGCTTCTCAGGGGGAATTTTCCAGATGTGCCAGGTAGCGGCAGTTTTGCAGGTGCTCAGTGTGATGTTCACACGATACTGGTCTTAAAGTTGTTTTTCCAGACCCTGCTCCTGTTAACTTTGTAGTTAACAGTTACGTGATTGTTAGTTTGCCATGTTCAAGGTAGATGGGTTGGAACTTTATAAAAACTGACTTAATTTGTAAACCCAGCATTGCTAAACCACTGCTTACCCCTTGTGTAGGTCCTGCATTTCAATTTCTAAACCATGATAACTGACTGTTCGTTTAATTAACTTCATGGAACCAAGTAACTTCTTGAGCATCCGTGTCCCCAGAAGTCCTGGTGTGTCTCCACAGGCTCAAAGGAATACAGGGTTGGCCATTTAAATGCAGCAAATAGTGCTTTACTGCCCTGTTGCTCAACTAATTCGAGTTCTTACAGGCTGAGCAGACCGGTCAGCGGGGCTGATCTGCTCACAGAAGTGGATTTTGAAAACTTTACTCGTGCTCTGAGCCTCTGCTTTTGGTTTCAGACAGGCCTCAGCTGCTTTCACTGCACACAATTTGCTTAACAGAGCATCTAGATTATTGCCTAGAACTAGAGACAATCGATACCTAGAAGTCAGAGTTAACTAAGGGAAAACTGCTTACCAAAGCCCTATAAAGTCAGCACTATAAAAATAAAGGTGATTTAAACTTCAACTTAGTATTAACTTAATTGTATATATCTTTTTAGATACGACTCCTCAGGGTGATTTATAAATGTATAAAATGAGGGGCAGCAGCTCGGGTCTGTGGAGATGCCAAACTTACTGCAGCAGAACATTCTCAATTTTAACCTCGTGATTTTGTCCAGCCCGATTTCAGAGCAGAGGCCTAAAAACCTACTTTAGGAAGTAAAAGGCTGGTGAGTTTTTATGGGTTTTTTTTTTTCCTTTAGTATAATCACTTACTAAATGTTTCCTTGTGTAAAATAATTATCAGATACATTAGCCATACTTAAATATTATTGCAAGCAAGGGTGTCACATATCCCGAGAGGGAGCTGAACAACAAAACATCCTTACTTTAAAGATGCAGTGTTTACACAGCAAGCACTGTCACCTCAAGCTGATGCACTGCTTTAGTACTAATTTCTGTATTCTAAAAATGTCACAACTTTTCTATTTATTCTGTTTTACCTTCTGAAAATGGCCTAATACTGTAACTGGTGTAAAACAGTAGTTTTGGCACTGACCTTGTGTTCACAAGTCAGTAGACAATAATTCCTCATGTTAGATGCCATTTATTTATATTTGTCCAAACATTACTTGTCCAAACGTTCTGGTCAGGAAAATGGACTCGTTCATTTCGAATTCCGTATTTTTAGAAACTGGAGGGCGATGGCGCTGACGCAGCGTGCCCGTGACCTCCCCACCCTCCACTGATGCTGGACGTCGCAACCGCGGAAGCACCGCACATTTTACCAAATCAATCAGCGTCTCCTGCCACCCCCGTGCCTGGCGGTGAGTCCCAGGCTCTCCTGATACACAGTGCGCGGAAGCCGTGCTTTGCGCAGCGCTTGGACTCCCCCAACTAAATGTGGCAACTACTCCCCGTGAGGAAGGCGCTCGGTTTCCATGCCTGGGCCACTAGACGGAGCTAGGAGCCCGCTCACCGCCTGGCACCGGCACCCGCTCAGAATGACGAACTAAACCGGGATCTGCCTTCAGAATGAAAAGCTCAACGGTCGTGCCTTTAGAATGTGCTATGTGGGTTAAACCTGGGTTAAGTGTGAGATAAATTAAGCTTGTAACACCACTGGGAAGAGCCTAAATTCTTTTTAAGTGCTGGAGAAGGTGACTAATTACAAGTGGCACTTCACACATCAGTTCTCTGCCATTAGAAACCATCATGACCTGATGGACAGATGTCACCGAGGGAGCTACTCAGGCTTCAGCAGCAAAAACCTTCCACAGCCGCATGCGGCGAGGACGAGCTCTCAAATGTGTGCAAACCACTTCAACCAAAGTGCATGCTGCCCCGCTGGGACACATCCTGCCACGCTGCTCCAGAGCTCTGCCAGTGTCTGGCAACTCTCCACATGCAGGATATGTTATTAAGGCAGTGGAGGATCAGACCCTACACCGTTTAGGTTGCTTAAGCAACAGATAACTTAGTTTTGTCATCTAACAGCTCTATGTATCACAACCAAATCTGGCACAACTGGGAGGTTAGAGAGGTCCAGAACTGGATTCAAGACTGCTTAGAAAACTTAGAGCACAGGCAGGCACAGCACATGGATGTGGAAGACGGCAGAAAGCTTCTCATCTCTGTTAGTCCTTTGTCTTTAAACCTAAAGAAGCTGTAACTACTTTTTTAAGGAGTAAAAGTCAAGAACCTTACCAGAGATCATTGGCATGAATGTCTTTGGCCAGGAAAGAGCTACTACAAAGGTGGGACCCATGCAGAGAAAAGTGAAGGTGCTAATAAAACAACTGGTTTTGCAGTTTGACAGCTGGAAAG
This sequence comes from Apaloderma vittatum, assembly GCF_000703405.1. Classification (NCBI taxonomy): domain Eukaryota; kingdom Metazoa; phylum Chordata; class Aves; order Trogoniformes; family Trogonidae; genus Apaloderma; species Apaloderma vittatum. The sequence continues at coordinate 8,190 of NW_009705339.1, forward strand.
TTGAGAGGGCTGATGTGGGAACTGGATTGGCCTGTGAGTGACAGAGGAATTAATACCCAGGCGAGTCTGCAAACCAGTTCTGTGCTGCTCTGCACTAGGTGTTCTCCTAAATCCTGTGAGCGTGGCTCCCGAGCGGGCTGCCCGTCCACTGCTGCTCCACAGCTGCTTCGGGAGCCTGTGAACACGCCCAATTCCTGCCACCTCATCTTCCTGCCTCCGCCGAGCGCCAGAGCAGCCAGCCAGCCAGCTGTGCTGGGGAGAAGGCCGGGTGTCCCTCAGCAACACCCACCAACCTCGAGAACCCGAGCTGCGGGGGCTCCGCAGCAGCAGGGAGCCTTTTTAGCTCAAGTGGCATCGGTCGTTAATGGCTTTTTTTTGGAGCTGTTCCAGCCCCAACCCCTCAAATGCCTGAGATGGATGATTAGTGATGTCTCTGCTGGGCAAGCGTCCCTCTGCTCTAGGTTCTGCAGGTTGCTGGGTCTAATTCTTCCTTGCCTGGGCAGCTGTTTGGACAAACGTCCAGGCCGTGTCCTACAAAGAAAAGCCACCACAACGGACACCTCATCTGTGAAGGAGAAAGGAAAGGCAAACGCTACCTGTGCTGCGAGCTCTGCCTGCAGCACGGCTTCGATACTGCAGCCCTGGCGTTACTGAGTACGTGGTTAAGCGCTCTCATGAAAATATCACACGAGGTTTTTCACTGCACAGCGTTCTGACCTCAACTACCTTTCCAAAATAAAACAACCGAGGCGCTCTGCAATTATTAACATTTCCTGTTAGCTGCAAAGTTGCATTTCAAATTCAGTGGTTCAAGAGATTTAAAAAGTCTGAAACCTTCCATCCCCCAGGGGAGGACCAGAGCCAGTGGGTGCCTGCTGAAACAGAGCACACCAGACGCTTTCCTACTTCGGCTTTTCACTTGTCCATTCCTCGGAGTCAAGGGGCTCTGCCCAGAGGCTGGGGTGCGAACGGGCAGCTAAAGGATACGTGTACAATTTGAACAGCACTGCTAACAGCAACAGATCCAATTAAGAGGTGAGATTATCTCCAAACAAACTAAACAAGGAAAGACTAAGATGGGAATTCCTTCCTGAGCAGAAATCTGTGCTCTTTTATTTTTCTGTCTTCAGGGACATACACTTGCTCAGCGCAACAACATCACGTCACAGGGTTTTAGGGTCCTGCAAGCCCCTTGCCCAAAAATGCTACAGGTGGGTGATGCGAAACAGGTCACGTTTTAACTGAGAAACAGACGGTGTTGGTTAGTGTATTACATCCCTGACTCACCTCAGGACACGAACGCCGACAACCTCCACCACCCTGAACAGAAGGGACTTCAGCGCGTGGTCCGGGACCACGTTTTGCAGGGAGGGTTGTTGTAAGACACGACATGGGTAAGCAGGCATCCAAAATCCTGACCTCCAGCTTGGGCCCTGGCTCTGTCCCTCCACCTCGCGTTGCCCTGTCACTCCATCACGAAGCAGCCGGCAAAGCCAGATGTCAGGCAAACTCCAACTTGTCACGGGTTAAACTTGCAGTAGTCACGGATTGCAAAATACAATTAAATACTGAGAGAGTCAGACCTAAACGTATTTTTATCTAGATTTAGCAGAAGCTTTTATCTCTGCAGCGCAATTGCACCGCCTGGAATTTATACCCAGAAACGATTCTGAAGTGGTCTTCCCCTGGATTAACAACACAAATTAATCTGCAGTGGCACCCGGAAGTCTTTCGTAGGCCTGACTTCCATCTAGGTAGCTCTAAGGAATGCCCCGTGTTGATTAGTTTCCCAAACAGTCCCTAAGGAAGTTAATTTTATCTTCCTTTACATGCCTATGAAAAGTCCATGCCGAAAAAATAACGTTAGGGTGACTCTCGGTGAAGGGCAGATGCTCTCCTATCACAACAGAGCTATTTTTTGATACGGAACGTGTCAGACCTCGAAGTATTTTGCTGAAGTTTAACATTGGCTGCTTTGAATACAGGACGGCCTAGAGGAAATATGATTAGAGTAACGCATAGGCTGAATAAACCTGTGGCTTCAGGTAATTCGGTAACTAAGACCTAATCACATGCTTGGCAGGGATTTATTGGAGGGAGTGGGAGGTTAAACAAAGTGCGAGAGCCAGTTCTGTGGTAGCAGGCAAGGAATGGGCTCCTCTTCCTCCTTCACATCAAAACCAGGCCAAGAATTGCAAACCTTTTCCTACGCAAACCTTATCACTGCAGATTAAAAAAGAAAAGAGATGAGAAACACGAGAGAAAGAGTCAAGCAGCGTCGCTCCTATCACTTGCTGTTAAGCGGCAGCGCTGCCCTGGCCCTGCCGTGTGTTCAAACAAACCTTTGACCACCAGAAATGAGAGGGAAGGAATCACATGAAAAGCCTGCAGTGGGCTTGCAAAGAAAATCCTGAAATGGAAGGTTACAGTTAGTTTCTAAGGAGCAGCAAGGTCACAGGAGACGTGTACGTGGGAACAAATTGTTTAGAATCACTCGATGCTTCTGTTGTATTGCTCCTTTTGTTAAGCAAAGAACAAAGACCGCAGGGATCTGCTCCTTTCGTGTAGAATCTTAACGGTATTTACTAGAGCTTCCTACTATGTTTAAAACGTACGAGTTTGTCTGAAGTTCCGAGCGAGGCCAAGAGCCGCTGGCAATTACTGTTCTTCTGTTTTGCTGCTATTCCTGAACTTCACCACCATCACCGTTATATTATCAGGACATCCTCTGTAGAAGGACTGTAGAACTATACTCTTGGCACCAAAGTGCGGTTCATCCAAGCGTTCCTTGATGAATCGAACGGCTTCCTCGTTGCTGAACGCATCCCACAGCCCGTCCGACGCCAAGATCATGAACTCCGGCTGCAGTTTGTCCAGGTCAAAGGTAAGGATGTCGGGGTCGGGAATGACAACGTTCAGGTTCTTCAGGGGGTAATCTCCCAGCGAGCGGGACATGGCCAGGATCCCCTGAACGCGCCAGGAGCCGTTAAAGCTGATAAAACCACCTGGAGAGAAACACCGACACGTTAAAGCAGTTCAAGTTAAAGCATTTCTCTGGCTTTCCCGCCAGACCCGCCTCCAAAAATCCATCCTGATGTCACCCACAGACTTTACCTATTTCAAAAAAGCAGGAGATGCCTGAGGGAAAGCTGGGAGCGCTGCGGGGAAGGGCTGAGGCAGAGCGGTCGGGAGCAGCTCTGCTTTCCAACGAAGCAGCTCCATGTTCTCTGCTTTCCCCCGAGAGACCCAGAACTTACTGAACACAGGCGTGCCTGTCCTACACAACGGACCGCTCAGAAAGCCTTGGGGCAGTGCTAAGACAGAAATAGTGGAAGCAAATCTTTCCGTTCTTGGGTCACTAAACAGCTCCTTTCTACTGCCTAGTTCATGCTTTCTCTGTTTCAGATCTGCGAAGGAAACGACACTGACAGCATCTCACAGCAGGACTCGCATCTTGCTTTTACGGCACAAAGCAAAGGAACAAGTGCAAAAAACACACATTTATCGAACCCTCTGGAGTCAGCTGTGACAAAAAGGACCAAAGAACTGCCGGGAACAAACCCATCACGAAATTTTACTTTTGAGTCAAGAGAAACGCAACGTGGGATCGGACTGAGTGATTTTACCGCCACCAGCACTACGGCTGCTTCTAGGGGGAAATGTATTCTTTTATTTCGGAGGTGCTCCCAGCGAGCGATGTTTGCACTGAAGTCGGTGTCTGAAGGTGAACGAGAAGTCACTCGAGGACAATTTGCAAACATGAAACGTTAAAACGTATGACGAAATCAGGTGAACTCCCGTCTTTTACACCTGCAAGCTGGCTGCTTCAGTGTTGTGACACGTCTCTTGGTTCTTTGTGGTTATCAGAATGTTTTCAGCTCCACACTTCAGCCTGTGCACTGTCAGTCACCTCAGTCTTACGGTGGCACTTCCATTCCTCATTGCCTGCTCTAACCTGTAAATTCCTTCTGCTTTCAGGTGAAACTGTATTTCATTTAATGACTCCTTTGTTGTTCAAAGCTTGAAACTTAACACTTGTGTTAAAACCAGCAGAAAGATTAACTTTTTTAACTGGGTATTTTCATGAAGGCTTCTACGGAGTCACCATCATTCCTTCCATGGTCAAAAACAAAATAAAAGGGGAAGGGCTGGTGAACCTACCGCAGCTCCTCCTCAGATGTGCAAACCCACCTTCTGGTGGAAGAGCAAACATCCTGTGGCACTGGCTGCCACGGGAGGAGAAAAGGCATTAAAGAAATAGAAGCTTTTTGGCAGCAGCACAAACATTCTGCCTGCGAGCGAGAGCTGAGCTCAGAGGGTTATGTTCAAGGTGAACGACTTAAATTTCCCTCCGTGTCGGTCACCTTGTGGCTCTGCAGCCGAGTGCTCCTTCACAAGCCAAGCCCACGGGTGTCTGTCCTGTATGGAGCGCCAAGCAGGGGTGTTCCAAAAAGCATTCCCAGCAGGACACACTGGATCATACGGTTTCAACAGCACTAGGAGGTCGTATCGACCGTGATAATCCAGTGAGGCAACAGCTACAGAGAAGAGAATTCATGAAGTGCCCAGGCTGGACCGGGTATTCCTTGTTTAGCTGCAGACAGTTACAACCTGTCTGTTAGAATAATTTCTTCCCAAGCTGGAAATTCCTGCGAAAATCCAGGTAAATTTTATGTGTCTTCATGTTATAAAGCCTCACTTCTAGACAAATGAAATAATAATTTTTTTTTCTCCTAAGTGAAGGCCTTCCCCAAGGGGACAATTGCAGGGAGACCCTGGCCTTGGCCGAGAGGGAAGCACTTTGTTACAGACGGATCTCTGCGTTTTACTCATACATCCCCTCAAGCACAGAGCTGAAGCAAAGCCAGACCAAGATTTTCCTATTCCTTCTTCTGAGCATCCGTCTCCTTTTTGTTCCCCCTTGGGGACCGTGGGTGACCTTGGCTCTCTGCCCAGCAACAGGAGGATCCCGCTGCTCTTACGCCTCCTCGGTGACAAAAGCAAACAGAGAGGAAAGGACACGTTGCGCGTGTCCGGGCGTTTCTGCTGCTGTGAGCGTACTGACAACCTGTAGGTTTTAAAAACATTTTAGGCTCAGGGAAAAACTCGTTATTTCCACTTTACAGATGAAGACGTGGAGGCAGAGAGGCAGCGCGTCCCTGGAGGCGACGCTCATCGGCAGGGTTAACGCAAACAAGAGGAACTATTTTTTTTCTTCCTTCATTGAATATATTGCTGCTGAGGGAGCCAAACCAGAAATGGGTACTAAAGAGACTTTGACAAATTCCTGGAGAACTGGCTCTTAACCATGATGATCCAAACATAACTCCTAGCCCAGAAGGTCGCTATTTCGACCCGCAATGAAAGCGAGAAAGATCTGCTGCGGACAAGTTGCTGTTACACTCTTTCACTCCCCTTTTCCACTCTGCCCCTCCCCTCCTGCTACAATTTACATGTTTGTGCTCAGTAGCAGCCGCTCTGTGCGAACAAAAAGGAGCTCTGAAGAATGAAGATTTATATTCTGCTTATTTTAAGGACTCAAGCTCGCTCAGCTTCAGACCCAGCCTCTCGCGTAGAGGCTGCCGATGCGGTTTGGTGTGAAGGAGCTGTAATTCCTGTTTATTAATGAGCTCCCTGCAGAGATCACAGGGAACTGGCCGGGATGGTCACCCGGCTCTTGAAGATGAAGGCGGCTCTTCGTCCTCCGACACCAGCTCATTAAGGGGTAATTCAATCTGCTTCCATTTCTCTGGCTGCACCACAACATCCCCCTGGAAAGTGCTGGATTAATAACGGCAGATTTTATCTGCCGACGCCTCAGCCTAGTACTTTCCAGTCTCCCTCAGGGAAAAAGTCCATATTATTGACAGAGCAGAGAAGGAAAAAAAAGATGAGCCTTCAATCCAAAGCAAAAACGTTACAACTCACCGGCTCTTTTAATCCTCTTCCTCTCTTTCAGCTGGTAGGGCTTGTGATCGTGTGACAAGGGGATGGCGTTGCCGTCCTTGTCGCACAAGACTCCGCGTGAATCCCCGACGTTGGCCACGGTGAGCTCTTTGTCCGACAGCAGCGCGATCAAACACGTCGTACCTGGGGAAAAACAGAAGGGAACAGGAAGCAAAACAACTACGTGGGGGTTGCACATATATTTATATATAAATGATGAGCAGGAAAACGTCCTTCCTATTAATAACAGCAGCGAGGGGCTGAGGTGGGAGGCACATATTCCAGCCTGCGTCTGAGCTGGCTTTTCCTAACGGCCAAGGAGAGTAATAAGAGAAAAGGATAAATTAGCCCCAGAGCCCACGGGCCGCTTCGATGAACTGGAAGTGCTGCACTGGACGATGCATGGGTAAAACAGCTCTCCCCCCTCGTCCCCTCAAGAACTGAGGTCAGGTTTTATAAAAAATAGGAAAAAATTCGACATTTCTAATGACTTGAAATGCACAGAAAATGCAATTAGTCGTTGATCACCATCTCCAAGCAGACACAGTGGTTGTTGGCTATGGTGGCAGGAAAATATCAGAAAAATTGGCTGGTTTTCAAATGCAAACACTCTCGGTTTTGTTTTCCTCGTTTAAGTGGAATGGATGTCGAACAAGGCAGATCCCATTAAGACGATGCTTCTTCTGTATTTTCCCCTTCCAGCTAGTGCGAGCCGTATTCAGAACAACTCCAGCTATTACAAACACTCTGCACAGGCTTTCGACCAGATGCCACAATTTCTTTCAAGCTTTAGAATCCAAAGACAGCAAGTAAGTTTTTAGTTGTCGGTTAAAAGGCGCTCAAAGGGAACACGCCTGGCACTCGGTTCTGATGGCACGGCGCGGCTCCAATTCTTACGTAAAGTAGCCTGTTATCCTCCAACAGCACATAAAATGAACCTAACAGCTGCTTTCTTTTCCTTTTGGGAAGACCAGAGAAGCACATGGTTGAGTTCCCACCTCTCTTGTTAATTTATACATGATTAGTCATTAAAATAAATATGAGGGTTGAAGTCTCTGCTCTGTGGCCTTAAAGCTGAACTCTCAGAGCTGCCGCTCGTCGCGTCGTCTGAACCAGAGTTAAAAACTATTTCCCGCTGTTCCCATGTCAGTACTTGAATATCCCCGTGACCAGGATAAATAAAATTGCCGGTAATAAATAATTTGTGTTTAGATGCGCTGTGTTCTGAAGATTTATTTTTAACTTCTTGCATAGCTCTAAACTAGAGCTATTTTTTCCACAAGACAGGCATACATGTATGTGTATCTGTCTATGTATATATGTATAAAAAAAATAAGCTCTGCTTTGGTAAGAAGATTACAGCAATAAACAGCATCTCCTCTTGCTTTTATTTATGAACCCTTCCTTAAGACACGTTCAAGCCACATCGTAAGCGTAAGGATTTTTTCTAGTGAGGAAAATACTGCAAATTTTTCTAGTAAGGAAAATAACTGCAAATAACATCCTACAGCCCAGGCATTTCGAAAGTAAAATGCTTCACAGCTGTCGTCATTATGACCACAATTTATATAAAAATGATAACTTTGAGCACAGTCTTCTTGGTTATATGCTCTGTGTGAATGGACGAGAACGAGGGTCAGAACTGAGATAATTTCCAAAGTGATTTAAGAAATTTCAGTTGTTTCACGGTCTCTGACTGATGGCTGGGCTCTCCTCGAGTCCCCGACCTCACGCTACTACATGAGAAAGCCGACTTCTTCCGCTCTGTTTTCCTTTCCATCTATTTTTATTTCAGTCATTTAACCTTGTGCAGAGTTAGAAAACATCGTGCTCTCATCAGCCGCCTCAGATTTAATGCAATTGCACAACGGAAAATTCCCAACGTAAAGGATCCAAAATTGAGAACACATGTTCTATTAGTCCCTCGGTGCAGCTGCCTGAGCAATACCCTGCTGAGCAGCTCACAGAGAAAACCACCAGAAAATTTAAAACCCACACTCTATTGGCTGCAGAAATAGGGGGTTTTGTTTGGGTTATTTTTCTGTTGCCTTTTTTTTAAAGTCAGGTAAGATTATTGGGGTTGTATTTCAGTATCAGACAAGGCACCTTGTAAAAAGTCAAGGCTGCACCGGCTCTACCCACCTGCCTCAGCTGCTGCCGTCGAGAGCAGCCACGTGTCTCCCGAATTTCTGTTTTACGTGGTCTGCGCACGCCCCTCAGGCCACGCAAAGAAAACTTGGATTATAGCCTGTGGAACAGGCAAGACTGAGCAAAACACCCCGGGTGTAGGAGGGAGGGCACGGCAGCCTCCTGCCTCCCCGTTACTGGGAACACGGGTAGAAAAGGACGCGGAGGGAGGAGAGAGGTTGGAGACCGTCAAGATTGTGAAACGCCGCCTCCGCGTGCCCTCCGAGTGACCCACCCATCCTAATCCAAAGCCACAGAAATAAATCGAATTATCCGCCGCTGATCCGTAAGGCGAGCAACGATAAACCCCAGCAGCAGACGTTCACGGTTCGCTCGTGCTGCGGCAGCAAGAGGAGCCGCGGGAACTGCAGGGGCTGGAGCTTCTCCTTGCTCCGACGCTGCCCAAACCCCCGCGGCTGCACGGCAAAGGAGGGACAGAGCAGGCCCTGGAAAGAGCCGTTCTCCAAAGTGGAAAAAGAATTATCTCAACAACCTGCAACTGGGGTGTGGGATCACCGTAAAACCTTTTGCTGAGATGGACCTTTCGCCGGATCCCAACGCTCGGCGGCGCCTCCTCCTCGGCTGGTTTCTAATCCGAGGCGCAAATTCTCCCCCACATTTTCGGCTGCTCTAAGGACGTTTGAGCTTTCACTCTAGATCTGGTGAAAGGCCGAGCTAATTGTGCTCATTTGCACTTCTTGGTCCCTCGTTCCTTTAGAGGCTATTGAAAAAAAAAATCCTGAAAATCTAAATTCTGATGATTCCTTACTCAACATAATGGTTTTTTTCCCTCAATTTGAGAGCTCTCTCTTTAAAACAGATTAAAAGCAACATCATGTTCTTAGAGATGAAGTCACTTTGAACACTTCTGAGCTTGTAGCTTAATTTCCATCACAAAACTATTCCTACCTGGCTGTATGCAGCACTATTTTAAGATTTTCTATTTGAAACAGAGAACTATATTGTATTCCTAATTACATCGATCCTAGTTCCCCGTCTAATCAATGAGTGTGTAGATATAATTCAATCTTGTTCATCATTAATGACATTACATTCATCATATACAGTAATTTAGGATATACTTCCAGACTAATGGATTCACGCAGATGAAGCTACGTAAAAAAAATACCTAAAAGTGTCTTCCAGGCAGGAAAACAAGAGCTGGAAGGAAGTTTTCTGCATCAGGTAACAAAAGTTAATTACCCAAACCAGAAACCCTGTTGGGCAGCCTCTCCATCTTCCCGACCGCTCGGACGCTGCCTCAGGTTAATCAAACTCAGGAGCTGATCGCCCTCCAGCACTCGGCCAAAAGTCACCTGGGACTGAACTTTATTCCTTCGCTGTTTTCCAGCTGTATCTTCCAGTTGTCTGGATCAATCCTCACTTTACCCATTTGCCAAACCTCATCTGCCCAGCGTCTATTTTTGGGGGGCAAAGTCATCACCTCGGAAATCACCCTCCTGGCACGCGGCCGAGTGAAACCAGCAGAGCTCAGTGAAACAGCGCGGGGTTTGGGGGAACTTTTGTACGAGGAGAGCAAATCCCACGGGCAGCTGGAGCCCAGGCAAACACCTTCCCAAGGACAGGCTCAAGCCGCTGGCAGACAGCAGCTGCAGCCCATAAAAGATGGAAAAGATGAACATGGAGGATGCAAAAAGCACCAATATCGCTGAAACTCAGCCGCAAAGTGTCACAGCACAAGAAGAGCCGCTTTTCGCTTGTTTATCACCGACTTGTTTGCCTTGATGGGCTGTTAGAGGTCAGGGATAGCGTTTTTAAGGAAGCTTCACTTGAGAAGAGAAATCCTCCTTCTGTCCTCGCACCTTTTTCCTCCTACACCTCCCATGTATAATTCAAACGCCAGGAAATGATGGAAAAGGGGAGCAGTGATGGATTGTGGCAGGCGAAGCGGTTGTGCAGAGCAGGGCTCGGCGCGGGAGCTCAACGCTGCTGCAAGGCCACACAAAGATGTTTGCAAGACTCCGGATATTCAATTTTAAATCTCGTGAGGAAGGGTTTGGCAAAAGGTGTAGCCAGGGGTGATTTTGTGCTGCTCCACCCCGCTGCAGCGATGCTCGTCCGGGTAACGATGCAAGAAAATTTAAAACGGATCTCCAGAGGTCTGTCGGGTTCTGGGGCAGAACAAACTTTGCTGCTTCCCCGCTGCTCGCGAGACCCTTCGGGCGTCTGTCTCTGTGTCGGTGAGCAGGTGACAAACGCCTGCCGAGATGGATTGTTTTCTTCCAGAGGCCTGGAACGGATCTTCTCTCTGCCTACGTGGAATCTGCAACAAGCTGTCCCTTCAAATGCCATCCCTGTCTGATATCTTTTTAACAAATAATTAAAAAAATTTAGAAAAATCCATGCTCACATCTGCCTGCTTGTGTCTGAAACCGAGGGAGCACGCTACGGTACCAACGTCTCAAGCGACGGTGCACATCAGCTGAATTTATAGGTTTTCAAACGAAACCTAACAAAAACTTACACAAAATAAAACCTCAAATAGCGGCTTTAATTCTCCAGAGCTTACATACCTTTTAAATCTTCCCTTAGGCTGAAGATACAAACAAGGGAGATGGCAATCAGGCGGCGATAACGAAGCATTCCCGAAAAAAACCCTTTAAGAGGTTGGAGGAGCAACCTCTGCAGGAGACATCGAACTACCCCTCCAAGTGAAAATAAATTCATGTATTTAGACGCTTTCCAGACTTAATAAGTAAATAGAAAGGAAATGGTCAGTTAGGAATAATTAGTAGTAAAACCATTAAATAGTTTAAAATTTAAATAGTTTAAAAATCCATTTTACATTTCTGCATCTCAGCACTCTGCAGGGCTGTGCTGGTTTCTTCTCTTCCTGCAGGACTGCTGGCAACAGTAGAATTTTTATTAGTTTTTTAATTGCTACAGATGTAGAAATACCAAAGTGAAGAGGACGTGGCATTTATACAGTAAGACTGCAAATAGTTATATAGGATCGAGTGGGAATAATAAAAAAAAATCCTTCAGTTACGAACACGGCCCTGGAGAGTCACCCCTGCACCTACACTGCACAGAGGCTTCACCACCTAAATAACATCGTGGTTTTCTTGTTTTGCCAATTCTATAAACACATTTACCAAATACTCTAAGTATTGTGAACGTTTACATCGGTTCGGAAGAATCAACCACTGGCTGACAAATTTAAACAGCTAAACAGCTACTTCCAAAATTGATGAGCAAAGTGAAGAAGATTTTGCAGGCAAGTAGGCACCTGTCAAAGCGCTCTTCCTCCTCGGAGCTTCTGCTGAAAGGTTATCATTATGTGAATAATAAAATTTTATTTTTAACGGAGCAAAAGAACACGACAGGCTCGGGCTGGCTTAAAAACCTGACGGTTGTTTACAAACACCGCCAATGGTCCAGAGAGCGGGGAGACCACAGCGCAGGAAGGCAGAGTCGCCCGGCTTGCGTGGAAGCTGCACCCTGAAATATCTTTTAAGTGGTTTTAAGGATCTGTGCCGAGGCACTCGGGCTGGCGTTCGGATCCCACCGAGAGCTGCGCCCACCTGGGTTTGACCTGTGAGCGAAAGCTCATTCACGGCCGACGGAAACGAGCGGGCACGTCTGGGACACGACTCTTCATATACTAAAGCAGGTGCTTCAAAGAAACCCACGGACTAGAAATGCCGTTTTCTTCCCAGGGACTACTGAGAAGCTCGAGAGAACTCGCCCCCAGTTTGGTGCCTATAACGTGGGTATCGGGAGGTAACTGGAAAGAGCACTGGTTCATTGTGACCAAGTTTAAGCTGTAGCTTTTACCAGGAATAGAAAAGAAATAAGCCAAAGCAAGCGTGGAGCATAAGGAAAAGCTTTTCGCTTTTCCACATTTAGCCTCTGGCTTTCCTTCCTGCTCTTTAAGTCCCTCCTTAAAACTGACCTAAATCTTTTCAACCATTTTTTAGGCTCAGGGCGTTTCATTTTGGGGGGGATCACAGGAGCATTATCACCATCCAGCTGTGAGATTGCGGATGACTGACCTGGCCCGCGCTGTCGGCAGAACCTGCCCAACGCTCTGCCTTGCTGGTAACGGCTGCAGCTGAGACGGGGAGAGAAATATTCCCAAGACTCCTTGTCAGGACAAGGATTTAAACACCCAACGAGTCACCACTATTGAAAGTGCGTTCCCTTATTTCCCCAAAGACCAAACCCTCGGTGAAAAGGACCAATCAAACACGTCCCGAAAGCACGGTCCAAGCGTAAGGGTGTGTTATAAAACAGTTTTGGATTTTTTATATTATTTTAAAGAAAGACATAACAAACCCAACAGATTCCTTTCTGCATTTTTAACAGATTTCTGCTGAGCACGAGCCACCTCATGATAAACATCACAGCAAAGAGAACTTTACCTTCACTGCGACGTAGCATAAAAACGACGTCACCTGGTAAAGCTCTTCTGGGTGGGGACAAAGTTTTTTCCTCAGCAGCGTATTATCCCAAATCACAGGATGTATTTCTGGTGCAATTTTACCACTTTAACTCTGTCATTTCCTCCTTGCAGTCACTTTCTCTGGGGGGGAAACACGCAGAAAGGGAGCGCTGCAATCAAAAAAGGGGTGTCCTCGGCCCCTCGATGATTAAAGCTCACCTTTTCCCAGCACGGCCACAGGAGCACGGACATTTGCGTGAAGCAAATGGATCTGCCAACCTCTTGGGCTGAAGCTTAATCCTGGATATTTTTGCTTTTCTGTCCTTTAGCCAGCAATGGCAAATGCTCAGGAACTGGGTCACTGCTTGGGGAAGGCAGAGCCCAAACCCCCACCTCACCCCGAGACCAAGTGCGACGGGTCGCGGCGCTAACGGGCACATTTTATCCCAGCTGAAAATAAATCCTGTTCCTAAAATTGGAGTCTTCGGGCGATTTGGGACACGCACTGCCAGCCTGAAAAATTCGCTTTAAGAAATGCTACGGTACTGACCGTCTTGAGCAACGGCGCACGTCAACCTAATCTCAAGGTTTTCCAGTTAAATCTAACGTCTCTGGGAGGACGCAGGGAGGAGCTGCCACCCCCTTTCCTTGCGAGGGGCTCCAGCAGACATGGGGCACCCTGGCAAACGTTAGCTAAGAAAACATGTTCTGAGCTGACGGGGTGCCTAAATATCAATATCTTTCACAACTGCTTTGTGGCGAGGGGAAAAACGAAATTCATCTTTTTGGCCGCACAATAATGAAACTCGGATTTCTACAGGGCTCTAGGGGAGAGGGGTCATCCGTTAAAGCAAAACCTGCTGACAGCAGGACTAAACCACCCCCCGAATCTCCAAGCAGGCTTTAGCTCCCCTGGCACACCTGAGCGAAACGCCAAAGCGCTTTTAAATCTCCTATTTGGGCAGAGTAGGCACTGACCACTCCAGATGTTTAGAGATGCTGTAAGTTGAAGGAACGGGATTAGCAGCCAGCAAAGCTTCAGCGAGGAAAAAATACTCTTGCACAAAATTAAGCCAGCCTTAGCTAGTCAAGAATGCCACTTTTTAAACTAAAAGGTTTAAAGATTACGAGAGGATTTGTCCCCATCTGTCACTTTTGGCCCGCTTTCGTTTTATAAAGCTTCCTTAGTCAAACTTCACTAAATCAATCTTGTCACCATCGGACTATTCTTAGCTGACCCCGCTGGATTTGCGAGCTCTGGCACACTGCTCTCCTGAAGGGCAAGTTTACAAGAAGAGGCATCGGGACGTCGAGCCCAGGGAAGCTGAGGCCGCAAAGGCCAAATTACCACACAAAATCGTACGTCGTAGGGCAGCTCTTTCATTCTGGTGAACAGATGCAGCTGAATTCTGCCGGCTTTGAGAGGCATCCCTGGGAAAATGGAGCTTCCAAGAGGGACGAGAAAGGTTTCTTGGATGGGAAAGGTCTCCTCTCCCTGGGGAAGTGCTCCCCTACACGCAGCTCCCTGCAACACTCGGCTGCTGAGCCCCTCTTGACGTCCCTTCAACATTTCTCTCACCAGCTTCACCGGCTGACACGGAGCAGAACTCCAACTGCTCACGATTACAGAAGTTAAAGCCTTGGCGACGCTCTCCGGGAAGGGTTTTGTTGCCACCTCACGCAGTCCCTCTGCCAGAAAAACCCATGTTTCCCCCTTCCATCACCATCGCTTTTATTTTCACTGTTTCACTTTTTAAAGATGATTTCTCCTCCTTCCGTATGTGCCCCCAGCAGCTTGACCTTCCCATCACTATGACTTTTTGTAGGGGAAAACACCAATAAAATAACGCAA